>NC_139705.1:45814491-45911991 GCF_964188405.1 Protomyctophum parallelum | reverse complement strand
TATACAGGGGAGGAGAGGAGAGAGAGAGAGGGAGGGGGGTAGAGAGAGAGAGGGAGGGAGGGGGTAGGGGTATACAGGAGAGGAGAGAGAGAGGGAGGGAGGGGGTAGGGGTATACAGGAGAGGAGAGGAGAGGGAGGGAGGGGGTAGGGGTATACAGGAGAGAGAGAGGGAGGGAGGGAGGGGGTAGGGGTATACAGGGGAGGAGAGAGAGGGAGGGAGGTAGGGGTATACAGGGGAGGAGAGAGAGGGAGGGGGTAGGGGTATACAGGAGAGGAGAGGGAGGGAGGGGGTAGGGGTATACAGGAGAGGAGAGAGGGAGGGAGGGGGTAGGGGTATACAGGAGAGGAGAGGGAGGGAGGGGGTAGGGGTATACAGGAGAGGAGAGAGGGAGGGAGGGAGGGGTAGGGGTATACAGGGGAGGAGAGAGAGGGAGGGAGGTAGGGGTATACAGGGGAGGAGAGAGAGGGAGGGAGGTAGGGGTATACAGGAGAGGAGAGAGGGAGGGAGGGGGTAGGGGTATACAGGAGAGGAGAGAGGGAGGGAGGGGGTAGGGGTATACAGGAGAGGAGAGGAGAGAGAGAGGGGGTAGGGGTATACAGGAGAGGAGAGAGGGAGGGAGGGGGGTATGGGGTATACAGGAGAGAGAGAGAGAGAGGGAGGGAGGGGGTAGGGGTATACAGGAGAGAGAGAGGGAGGGAGGGGGTAGGGGTATACAGGAGAGAGAGAGAGGGAGGGAGGGGGTAGGGGTATACAGGAGAGGAGAGAGGGAGGGAGGGGGGTAGGGGTATACAGGAGAGGAGAGAGGGAGGGAGGGGGTAGGGGTATACAGGAGAGAGAGAGAGGGAGGGAGGGGGTAGGGGTATACAGGAGAGGAGAGAGGGAGGGAGGGAGGGGGTAGGGGTATACAGGGGAGAGAGAGAGGGAGGGAGGGGGTAGGGGTATACAGGAGAGGAGAGAGGGAGGGAGGGAGGGGGTAGGGGTATACAGGAGAGAGAGAGAGGGAGGGAGGGGGTAGGGGTATACAGGAGAGAGAGAGAGGGAGGGAGGGGGTAGGGGTATACAGGAGAGGAGAGAGGGAGGGAGGGGGTAGGGGTATACAGGAGAGAAGAGAGGGAGGGAGGGAGGGGGTAGGGGTATACAGGAGAGAGAGAGAGGGAGGGAGGGGGTAGGGGTATACAGGAGAGGAGAGAGAGAGGGAGGGGGTAGGGGTATACATGAGAGGAGAGAGGGAGGGAGGGGGTAGGGGTATACATGAGAGGAGAGAGGGAGGGAGGGAGGGGGTAGGGGTATACAGGAGAGAGAGAGAGGGAGGGAGGGGGTAGGGGTATACAGGAGAGGAGAGAGAGGGAGGGGGTAGGGGTATACAGGAGAGGAGAGAGGGAGGGAGGGGGTAGGGGTATACAGGAGAGGAGAGAGAGAGAGAGGGAGGGGGTAGGGGTATACAGGAGAGGAGAGAGAGAGGGAGGGGGTAGGGGTATACAGGAGAGGAGAGAGAGAGGGAGGGGGTAGGGGTATACAGGAGAGGAGAGAGAGGGAGGGGGTAGGGGTATACAGGAGAGGAGAGAGAGGGAGGGGGTAGGGGTATACAGGAGAGAGAGAGGGAGGGAGGGGGGTAGGGGTATACAGGAGAGAGAGAGGGAGGGAGGGGGGTAGGGGTATACAGGAGAGGAGAGAGGGAGGGAGGGGGGTAGGGGTATACAGGAGAGGAGAGAGAGAGGGAGGGAGGGGGGTAGGGGTATACAGGAGAGGAGAGAGAGAGGGAGGGAGGGGGGTAGGGGTATACAGGAGAGGAGAGAGAGAGGGAGGGAGGGGGGTAGGGGTATACAGGGGAGGAGAGGAGAGGGGAGAGGGAGGGGGGTAGGGGTATACAGGGGAGGAGAGGAGAGAGAGAGGGAGGGAGGGAGGGAGGGGGGTAGGGGTATTCAGGGGAGGAGAGGAGAGAGAGAGGGAGGGGGGTAGGGGTATTCAGGGGAGGAGAGGAGAGAGAGAGGGAGGGGGGTAGGGGTACAGGGGAGGAGAGGGGAGAGAGAGGGAGGGGGGTAGGGGTATACAGGGGAGGAGAGGGGAGAGGGAGGGAGGGAGGGGGTAGAGGGTACTGTATGGGGGTGGACAGGAGAGAGAGAGAGAGGGGGGGGGGGGGGGGTAGAGGTATATAGGGGCTGGACTTGGCACCAGCACAATGCGTTCTGGAAGGACAAGGTCGTCCAAGGTCTCCTGTCACGCTTGAAGGGGTACAGAGGGGGTTTCTGATGGTGTGTGTGTGTGTGTGTGTGTGTGTGTGTGTGTGTGTGTGTGTGTGTGTGTGTGTGTGCGCGCATGCAAGTGTGTGTGTGTGTGCGTGCATGCAAGTGTGTTTGCAGTGCTGGGCGCCTGGCCCATCTATCTCCAGTACTGGTTTATGTTGGTGGGCGTGCGTGATGCAAACAAGGGCTTTAATCATTGCATATTTCGCCCATTCCACTGAGACTGAGATGGTACGTTCGTGCTTGTGTGTGTGTGTGTGTGTGTGTGTGTGTGTGTGTGTGTGTGTGTGTGTGTGTGTGTGTGTGTGTGTGTGTGTGTGTGTGTGTGTGTGTGTGTGTGTGTGTGTGTGTGTGTGTGTGTGTGTGTGCCTGTATGTCCGAGGCTGGCTAATAGCCTTGTGCTGTGCTGGCTGGCCCTGGCTGCGACTCCAGGTCCCTTGTGTCTAATTGCATTTGTCACAGTGTAGTTTGCAGCCTTGGCTTGAATACCTTGACACTGACCATTACCCTGACCTCCAGGGACCACTGCATCACTGTATGATGAAGAGCATGAGAGAGGAGGGACGAG
This sequence comes from Protomyctophum parallelum, assembly GCF_964188405.1. Classification (NCBI taxonomy): domain Eukaryota; kingdom Metazoa; phylum Chordata; class Actinopteri; order Myctophiformes; family Myctophidae; genus Protomyctophum; species Protomyctophum parallelum. Next base: position 45,909,179 of record NC_139705.1, on the reverse strand, counting down.
GGGGAATAATTTACACGTCTGCTTTGCTTTGTGTTTCGACCAGAGCTCAGTGGCCTTGTGGTCAGTAGTGTCCGCCCTGAGCCTAGGAGGGTCTGGGGTTCGATTCAGAATTCCAAAGACTATAAATTTGGGACCAAATGCCTCCCTGCTTGGCACTCAGCAGCATCAAGGGTTGGGTGGGGGGTAAGTCCCTGTGACATGCTATAACATCATGTCCTGGGGGTGCCTCACGCTACAGAAACGGATGTATTCCCTGTCGTACGACCATGTCGAAAAAAACAACAACCTGCAAGGTTGTTGTGCAAGGTTGTGCAAGGTTGTGTGCAACTACCAACACTTCTAATAACCACGCAGTGTACACGTCTACATCCTATAAGGTTTTGCAAGACTGAAATATCTTTCACAAGAACAAGCCGAGTCACAAGACCTGTCTAGTTCTAAGCTATAGAGACAAAGATCTAAGTGAGCTTTGGTCTAGGAATAACTCTGCATTCTGCATAGCACTGGCCTCTCCCTGTTCCCTTGATTTGGAACGGCATGTCGGGTTTATAACACTACACCGAATGATGGGTTTTCTGTTTCTGTGTGCGTATCCAATTATCCCATCTCTCACAGGATTAATCCTATCAGCGGTTTCCTTCATTTTATCCATAAGGATCCATCCATCCATCCATCCACTGTGTGTGTGTGTGTGTGTGTGTGTGTGTGTGTGTGTGTGTGTGTGTGTGTGTATTATGTACACACACACACACACACACACACATGCACATAAGAGCTGAGCCTAAGAGAAGGCAACGAGCTGTGATCTGTCACCATAATTGTATTAGGGTTTCCATTACATACATCTTGTTTTATACAAATTGGCCGGGGCTTGCAGAACTAGTGACCGGTGGCACCACGGCTCACTGAAATCAATGTTCTCATCTTACCTCTGCAAAGTATGGACATGATGGAGGTCACAAGTCCATACTTCATCTCTCTCTCTCTCTCTCAGCTAAGGGGTACATATTGTGTAAACTTGTGTTAAATAGATTTCATAGATAGCTTGACTTGTTTGACAGCACTGTCATCAGTAGTATGTTGGATTCATGTTCGTGTATTGTCAGACATTTCACCACTAGGGTGCCGGCCCGATTATGGCGAGCCGCCCTGCGTCCGAAATGGTTGAGAAATGACAGAGTTACCGTGTGGGGGTCCCTCCACTGTATCCTGTACTGTACTGTCACTGTACTGTACTGGCACACCCGAAATCACCATATATACAGTTAATATATGTGTGTGTGTGTGTGTGTGTGTTAGGTTGCGCACAGGTGGTGAAAAACAACCATGTGTAGAGGGGTAGGTAGATAGCATATAGCAGGGGCAGATAGGATACCATGCTGCACAACAAGTATTTCTGCCTTCCACAAAGCTACTGTATGTAACTATCCATTCCACTGTGCATTTAAACGCACCTTGCAACACATTTTGTATACTGGACTTTACATATTGATTTGACTGTGCCTTCCTGTTATCTTTGTTCTGTGTTCCTTTCTTCTCCATCCTCTCTCTCTCTTTCTCGATTCTTAACTCTTCCTGGAACTGCAAACGTTGGTGACTAGACTGTGATGATGTGACAATACTGTTGATTCGGAGGGTATGTCAGCAAGAGTTGTTCACGCTCGCAGGAAGAAGGTAATAGCCAGCACTCCGTCCGAAGACCTTTAATTCCTATACGCAAGGATGGATACACACTTGAGGAAGGCAGTGTATGCTGTGACTTATATACGAATGACAGGGCGGCTGTGGCTCAGGAGGTAGAGCAGGTCGTCCAATGATCCCTGGGTCGGCGGTTCGAATCCCGGCTCCTCCTGTCCACATGTCGAAGTGTCCTTGGGCAAGACACTGAACCCTACATTGCCTCCAATGAGTCGGTTGGTGTAAGCTTGCCACCATTGGTGTGTGGATGTGGGAAGTGAGGACGCTGGCGTTGACTGTTCGCCGCTTCACCTCCCAATGTATGAATGAATGAACCATTGTAAAGCGCTTTGAGCGCTATAAGAATGCAATTCATTATTACAATGTACCACAAGTACTTTGGAGTGCTGGATATTACTTTATTTCTGTGAATCTTTGTGAGCCGTGCACCCTGCAGCAAACTGCATTATATACAGACTGAGAGTGCTCGTTTTAGTATTCTACCTTCACTTGTACAAGCTCACTACAGTAGGTGAGAGACAGACCGACAATAACATTCTATTCCTAGTAGCCATCCACTTGTATGTGTGAGTAGACACGCACGCAGGCAGGCAGGCACGCGTGCACAGTGCACACACACACACACACACACACACACACACACACACACGCACGCGCACAAGCCATCATCCGATGGAAAAAGGCAGATAGTGGAGTGTGACCCAGGCCCGCAGGCCCTCAGAACAACACATGGGCCACTTTAGGCCTCTCCTCCTGCATGTTCCGAGGAGAGCTGTAGTTCCTATAGTTCTTCCTTGGCATGGTTACGTATTGTCCTGCACTAGTTCCCAAATTGATATAGATGTGTATTTGTCCATGGACTCCCATCTGAAAATGGTTTATGCCTGGGACCAAAAGAAGATTTTATTTTTATTTTATAGAGCTGCTATTTTTGAGTAGTGGATAAAATGATTGTGACGCTATGTTATCTACTTTTGCTGGAGAGACCCCCCCCCCCCAATGGCCCTTGCGGCCCCACTTTGAGAACCAATGCATATACATACTGTACATACTGTATATGCATATGTGCTACTAGACAGACATGTGCACGTCTCCCTATGTGCGCATGCACGGCACACTTTAATGATAAAAAAACACCTAACTCCAATGGATTTGGGTAAAGTGATGATGACACATATAAAGTCCCATATCAATTTTGATGTAGCAGGGGTGTGTGTGTGTGACTGTGTGTCTGTGTGTGTGTGTGTGTGTGTGTGTGTGTGTGTGTGTGTGTGTGTGTGACTGTGTGTGTTTGAAGAAGAAAGCAAAAGCAAGCACTCGGTTGAGTATTTCCACGTCATAATGTCACGGGTGCACGGTTCAATAGAAAAGAATAACCAGCACTCATGTAGTATCCGGATTACGTCCTTACTGTTTGTTGTTGGGGGGGAAACAAAATAAAGCTTTAATCCTTCCAGGATACTATGTGAGTGCTAGTGGTATTATTTTCTATTGACTGTGTGTGTTCCCAGCATTCGCCAAGCCCCCACCGCCTGTTCTGTTATTGGTGTAATTAACAGATTCGATAGGGGATATACGTAACATGTTTTATATACACAGATTTGAAAATAAAAGCATCAGAGCACTCGTGCATTAAAGTACAACCCCATATCCCAGTCACGCACATGGTTACTGACACATCGGCTCACTGGGTGGGAACCTCACTCATATTGGCCAAAACTGTTTCTTTTCAGTATTAAAATACGAAAGTGTTTCAAGCTTGCAGATATGCTACTGTTTATGCTTTTGTGTGATGCTGTAGGTAGGGCGTTCATTTAAAAATGATGACGCATTAGCAAAGAAACCAGGGCTAAAGGCCTATAACCGGAACCAACGCAACCAGATGTAAGTTACAGATACTGTCCTTTGCGACAGAACAGTTTGAGGAATGAGGAATAGGAAGCTAGGGCTGATTGATACAATCAGCTGACTCAGTGACAGCCGATTACAGCTGAGGCGTGCAAGACATGAGGACATGTGAGCTTTCCACCCGACAGAGACAATGCATTAGATGTCTGTCTGTTTGATTGGTTGATTACATATTTTATTGACAGTTTAAAAGCACATCAGTATGTTAAAAAACAGCCAAAGGCTTGTTTCCGTGTGAACATGATTGGGGTTTTTTAAGTGCTTGTTGGTGGGAGGTTAAGGTCATCACTGCCACATACAGTTTATTTGCTATTTTTGGGTTATTTTATTTATTTATTTATGTACAGTATTTGCCACTATCGTTGCATTTTAATGTGACACATGCACACTGAATGTGCAACCGCATGAAATGTGGAATACAGATGAAAGTGACTTTTAACCAGCCAGCGTGTCTTCAATGCTCAGCCCGGCTTTCTCTCTGATGTGACAACTGTGGCTGAGAACAAAGGGAAATACTCTCTCTGACACACTCTCTCTCTCTCTGCAACTCCTTTCTCTCTCATGTCTGTCTGCTTCTTCCCGTTCTTTAATATACACGGAATAACTTCCATCTCTCTCTCCTATTGTCAGTCTTCCTCCTACCCGTACAGATATCAAGGGCCTCTCTGTATCCATTTGGTTCCATGATGTAAACTCTCAGAGTTATATGGGATCCTTAAAAGAAAAAGTTTTTGAGAACCGCCGGTCTAGTTGTTGCACTCTTAGGCTTACAGTACGTGGTTCTCACTGCTGTTGCTGCTCAGTCTGACACCTATCTGTCCCTCTGGGCATCATCAGTGAAGCTTTATCTCATACTACCAAGAGTGTGAATGTTGGCTTACGGTCGGTAATCTAGTTAGTATATGCATGCGTGACAAAAGCTGGATTACTGGTAATCGTGTGTTGTGTGCGTGTGCATGCGTGTGTGTGTGTGATGATCTGGATTACAATTGGTAATCTAGTATTCATGTGAGAAATATTACGTGTCTATATATGAAGTATTTGGCAAGATCGTTATTTAAATATAGCCACATCATGTAGAATGTCACCACACTACAGTAGTTGAGATGCTCACAAGCAGCCAGGCTAGAATATTGCGCTGCGATCACCACTGAACAGACCGGTGGCGTTGTGGTTCGAGTGTCAACCCTGAGACTGGGAGGTCAGGGTTCAATAATCCCTGGCCCGGGGTCATACCAAAGACTACTAAAATGGGACCCAATGCCTCCCTGCTCGGCACTCGGTATCAAGGGTTTGGATTGGGGGTTAAGGTCCGATTCATACTACTAATTTAGAGCAGGGGGGGGGGGGGGGGGGGGGGGGTACCGTCCTAAAGTCTGCTCTATTTTCTGACGAGCCGAAATCATTTCGGCACTACAGCGCCGAAACAGTGGTAAAATAGGAGTATGAATTGGCCCTTAGTCCCTGTGACATACTGGTGTCATGTCCAGGGGGTGTACTTGTACTGTACATCATGTAACATACAAGTGTCATGTCCAGGGGGTGTACTTCTTGTACATCATGTAACATACAAGTGTCATGTCCAGGGGGTGTACTTGTACATCAAGCTGCCTCACACTACAGAAACACCAGCTACAGTATGCTCTTGCCCTTCTGGCCACATTTGGCTCGGGAACACTTTCTTCTTACTTACTTCTTCGCCACTTAAGACCACATTGCGATTGGTCTGGCTTCATTCAAACACTGTACTTGCAGTAACTTACTATATCGATAGCTCATGATTGGACTGGGAGAGAGAGAGCCACGCTGCTATTAGACTCCGTTGTTTTGTCAGGAAAGGCCTTTGATGTGCACAGTGCTGCAATCCTTCTGTGATTACAAAGGAACACATAGTCAATTTGTAGCAGCTCAGGTACAAGTGGTGCTGCTCACAATGGAAACAGGAAGTTCACTAGCTTTCACTTTCCTTTTGATCCTTTTTTTCCCTGTCACGTACAAAATAATGTGTAATACGCAGGGGAGGTTGCTAAACATTTGGTTGAATCGGAACTAGTGGCATGATGCAATTGTGTATGAACAACATTCAACACAATCTGGCAAAAGTGTCCAAAACAAACAAACATTCTGCCTATTATGTTATTTTTGTACTGTTTCTGTGTGCAGCTTTTGTATTGTTCATAATTCAAAGTATAAAATAAGACTTAACCATATTAATGGTGTGACGAAAATCGCAGATCTACAAGCTCACAACCTGTCCTATCCGTGACCTTGTATCGGTCAATTTTGCAGAACATCGTATGGCGATGCATAAATCAGATTTTAAGTGGTTTAACTTGGCATGTCTCTGCTCCGTTCGGTTCAATGGAAGTCTGGTTGGCAGGAGTCCAAACGGACTGACCTTCACAGTATGACTGAACTGTGTGCGTGCGTGCGTGCGCGCGTGCGTGCGCGCGCGTGTGTGTGTGTGTGTGGTTTATTTTACAATGTCAAAGCTAACACACACTCTCTGTCTCTCTCTCTCTCTCTCCAACCACAGTGAATGAGTATGTGTTCATGGTCCAGGCCAAAGGCATCCAGATGAAGGAGAATGTGAGGAGCATTGGAGCCCAGGTTCTGGAGCAGGTAGTGAGAGGAGCGTACAACATCAATGGCACAGGTGAGCGCATGCACACACACACACACACACACACACACACACACACACACACACACACACACACACACACACACACACACACACAGTTTAACCTGAGATCAGATTCTAAAATCGTCTTCTAAATCCTGACAGTTTTCTGAAAAAGCTATGTTTCCATGTCAGTCGTTCTTTGATTTGTCAAAAATAGCAGACCTACAAGCTCGTAGCGCGCCACTCGGTAGGATTATAGGGAATCCTATGCAGCTGGGTACAAATGAACACCCCAGCTGGGTACAAATGAACATGGGGCCATGGGCCATGGGGAATTTAGGTCAGATTCTCACCTAATACTTCGGTAGACTCAGATCCGTATGGGCGGGGAATTGGGATTCTTGCATATTTAATTGGCTGGGGTTTGCCTTCACACTGTCATTCGCAGCAATTGGAAACGCAGCAGGGGGGACCTTTATCAATGTGTTCCATTCATAAACTATAGCCTACACAGTGAAATCTATGGTGATAAAATTACACTCATAACGTGCATGTGTCGTGCCGTCTGGGACCCCCCCCCCCCCCCCTCTCTCTCTACGCACGCAGCCGCCACACACTGTTCTTTTGGGCATGCAGCACAGCGCTGCATGAACGCACTGATATAACTCCCCAGTCCCACACAGTGACAGCACTCCATGTTTACGGCACGCACAGACAGACAGACAGACAGAATATGATGTAGGCTATAATACACTGCAGTGTTTTTATGTGTGTTCTTAAGCAATTGATTAATGTACACGTCCTCATTTCGATCAGGGCTTCAGTCTCCTTATTCGACCACGTCTATCCACAGTAACGGGACATCTTTGCGCTGCGTAAGATATGCCTTCTCCGTCTCCAACTGTGTTCAGCTCCTCACCCGCCACATTATGTTTGCTTCATTTCCTTTATTTACTGCGGATTGCATTCACACCTGCACCGAATCGTAGTCAAGTGTGATTCGAAGCGAAGCGAAACCCACGTTTTTGGGCGGAGTAAAATGCGGTTATTTGCTGCGCATTAGGATTCGAATGAGCCTTCACACCTGCCAAACGAAGCGCACTTTCTGACAATGCGCAGCAGGATTCATTTTAATCGCAGCAAAGCTCTCTGGTATGAATGTGACCTTAGTCAATGTCAAGTGAATGTCAATTCACAGAATAAAATTTAATAAATTAGTTTTGCCATGAAAATAACGATCTAAAAAAAAAATTGCATTGCAGTGTGATGACCGAAGCAATTGCGTACCCACGGACAAGCACATTTACAGTAGTCGATTAGGAAATACATTTTTCCTATACCAGCAAGAGTGGCTGGAAATGGTCTCCATAATTAAGTATTACATTTACATTCACCCCGCAGTTGGTTATTGTCTCTGTCGAGGGGAACCCTCATATGTCCAAAACTGTTACTGTTCAGGATTCAATTTTCAAAAGTATACAAGCTCAAAACGTGTCACGGTTTCGTGCTTGCAGATCTGCTGCTTTTCATGCTGTAGTTTGACCAAGTAGGGATGTTAATTTACGGAAAAAGTGAAAAGGTTAGACTATATGGAGATAAGACGTTTCTGCCCCAACGGCAACCGTATAATAATGTGTTGCATGCATGGCTGCAAATGCTGTCCTGGTGCGTGGCTGTTAATTAGGGTCACAGAGTGAGTCACAGACATTCCTCCATTCTAAATAGTAGCCTACATTATATTCTTATTGTCTTATGGTTAATTAACCATGAACAAGTTTGGGGTTAATGGTTATGGAAAATAATTCAGTATGGCCATCCCTATGTTACTGTAAAACCAACCATCATCCAATTATAAACATTCATAATGAGTGTTATAATGCATGATAAATGCAATTCTAATGCATTATAGACCCAACCTTTAAGTAAAGTGTTACTGAAAGTTCTCTAGGGGCCAGATTTAGCCCATGGGCTGTCAGTATCACTGCCCTAAATCTAACCCTAAACCCCAACCCCCATAACCCTAAACCTAGTCTCTACATTGTCCAATCCTAACCCCAACCCTAAACCTAATCCTAAACCTAACCAGAATGCGGTCCTAACCTCATTATAACCGTAGCTCTAAAATAAGCTTTGGTAAACCAGGAAAACAAATCTTGTGGGGTGGTACGTCATTTATTTTGGAACTCACTCGGGGACAAAAGCCCTGACTAGGAAAGCTGTTTCTCCATTTTGATCATTTTTGGAGCTAAAACTTATACGCATGCACGCACACGCACACACACACGCACACACACACGCACGCACGCATGCACACGCACACAGGTGATTCCATGTCTCACCTCAAGGGATGTTTACCTCGCGTGCCTTTACCTTCGCTGCAATTATAATGGCTTCAAAAACAATAATCACCACCTTGGGAAATCCTATAAGTGAGGTGTGTGCAATGGCCTGAGCCTAGTAAGCCAAGCCAACCGGAATGATCATACATGGTAGGTATAGGAAAAAGAGTCCGGCTTTTAGAGCTGGCCTGGGACTAGTTGCCGTGTGTGCGTGCTCTTAACGGTTGCATGAGTAATACTCATAATTCAGAGAGACATACAGTAGCTGAGGCAGCGGTCAATGTGAGCAGGTCAAAGCAAAGGGATGGAAGGCAGTACAGTATGTGTATTGTGTACAATAATAGAACGCATACTGTAACTGCAGCGGTTATGTCAACACTGACATCCAAACCTCGAAAAATAGATTCAGGGGAGGTTTGAAAAGCTGACCAGACAATAGTAGGAAGCTGCGGTGGAGGAAAAAAGTACTTGCATGGTTTACTTGAGTAAAAGTACCAATACCAAATTACCAATAGAGAAATGTAGAGATACTGGAGTAAAATTTGAGTAAAAGTACAACAGTATTGGCATCAAAATGTACTTAAAAGGGCTGCCATGTTAAGTGGTCAGATTGGTGGGCCACAAAAACTTTCAAAATGTTCAAGTGGACCCCTGATCCAGACAATGTTGATTAACACTGCATTATACTGTATGTCTATACGCTAGCACAATATGTGCTATAGACACACATAGTTATGGTTGGGCGCAGCCAGCCATAACTGAGCTGTACCATCCATAAGCACAGCTGTACACACCTCAGCCTTGATTAGCTACAGCTGGCCTACAGGGCACGGGCACTGCTCCATGGATCAGTCTATGAGGCAGTTGGAGCTCTTTGGATATAGCCTATACAGCCTCCAGCCTAGCTGGAGGCTGAGGTTCATGACCTCTCGTGGGTGTTGGGGAGTCGACACCAATATCCCGGAGACTCTCAGAGCGAACCGGGGAGAGGTGGGATGTCTGCTGTGTCTATGGAACACTATGCAGCCAGAGAGAGGACATGACGATCTATACACTGCTGTCTTCACAGATTACACCTACGACTTCAACGTGAGCGCCAGCGATGGTCCTCCCCCGACCTACCTCCCAGAAGGCTTCACCTATCTCCCCACGCAGGTCTGCCCAGAGAGACTGCCCTCCATGAGTGAGTACACACACACGCAAGCTCATAGCGCGCCACCGAGTGGCAAGCTTGTAGATCTGCTATTTTTCAATAGCTAAAGCATAACATAATGCTAACACCAAAAGAGGGTTCCCACCCAAAATGGGTTAAGTCATGTTTATGACGTTCTTTATACTGACTTTTATATTATATTGTTAACCTTTTACTAGCATCGCTGCTTCTCTGTCGGCTTCTCCTCTTTCTTCCTGTATCCTGTTTCTTTGATTCATCCTTCACTGTGGCGCTGCTATGACAACAGAATCTCCCCTCAGGATTAATAAAGAGTCTGTCTATCTTCAAGAGTGCACACAGAGGGACCCGTAAGGGTCCGTCTTACACTCCAAGAGTTATATTAACACTCTGGATTCTACTCTGTCGGCACAACCTCTGCATACTGAATTTCATGCTAAGCCCAAACCACATCAATGATTCGTCATGCAACTCTTTGCAACATGCAACTCTTTGCAGCATGCAACTCCTTACAACATGCAAATCCTTACAACATGCAACTCCTTGCAACATGCAACTCCTTACAACATGCAACTCTTTGCAACATGCAACTCCTTACAACATGCAAATCCTTACAACATGCAACTCCTTACAACATGCAACTCCTTACAACATGCAACTCCTTACAACATGCAACTCCTTACAACATGCAAATCCTTACAACATGCAACTCCTTACAACATGCAACTCCTTACAACATGCAAATCCTTACAACATGCAACTCCTTACAACATGCAACTCCTTACAACATGCAAATCCTTACAACATGCAACTCTTTGCAACATGCAACTCCTTACAACATGCAACTCTTTGCAACATGCAACTCTTTGCAACATGAAACTCTTTGCAACATGCAACTCCTTACAACATGCAACTCTTTGCAACATGCAACCCCTTACAACATGCAACTCCTTACAACATGAAACTCTTTGCAACATGAAACTCTTTGCAACATGAAACTCTTTGCAACATGCAACTCCTTACAACATGCAACCCCTTGCAACATGCAACTCCTTACAACATGCAACTCTTTGCAACATGCAACTCCTACAACATGCAACTCTTTGCAAACATGCAACTCCTTACAACATGCAACTCTTTGCAACATGCAACCCCTTACAACATGCAACTCTTTGCAACATGCAACTCCTTGCAACATGCAACTACTTGCAACCATTATCCCCAATGGCAGTTGCAAGTAGTTGCATTTGTGTGGTTTACCTTAAAACCGTTTTGTTTACAAGGAGTTGCAACTGGTGTGGTTTGAGCTTTAAAAGGACACATGACCGTATACTCTTTGAGACAGTCAAAATTCATGCATTAGAATAATTTCCTGTAGAATATTGTTATGTTAAGGGGTGATTGTATCGTGTTTCATGCAGTACTGGCTGGCCATTTGTAATCATAAAAATCATTATGATTATTCAGGTTTCATGGAGAATCCCAATGTGTCCATTAGTGCCTCTGTTGCCTATTCATTAATAAGAGGGAGGGGAGGAAAATAATCATGTTTCATACAGTACAGGCTGGCCATTTTTAATCGTACAAATCATACAAATATTCTTCATGTTTCATGGGACTTTAAGATGTGTCCATTAAGTCAGTTGTCATAGTGCTTTCTGTGCCTATTCATTAAGTTATGAGTGGTTTAAACGGGCGGTGAGGCCACGCTTTCAGCGTTGATTGATGATGCATACAAAATGTGTAGTAATGCCGCAGATAGCCTAACCCACCCGGCCATTTACACAGTATGGATGCCCTGATTGCTCAAGTGTTATTGGTCTTGACAAGAAAGCGGTCCTATGGCGCTCTCTCTCTCTCCCTCTCTCTCTCCCTCTCTCTCTCTTTCTCTCTCTCTCCCTCTCTCTCTCTCTCTCTCTCTCTCTCCCTCTCTCCCTCTCTCCCTCTCTCTCTCTCTCTACACACCGGTGTATATAATACATAGTGATTTGTTCATTCTCATCGTCTTCCCCTTTCATACCAGGTCATTACCATTTCTCTCTTTTTATTCCCTCAGCCTTCTCCGTTTCTTATCTATCTCACTTGCTCTTATGAATCTCTTTCAGGGGCGAGGTTGAAGGTGTGCATGCACACACGCACCCGCACGCATGCATGCATGCACACACACAGACATTTTAACCACGTAAGCCATGTCGTAATACTATGACGAATGGAAAATGTCACATTGGGAGCTTATGGATCAGCATTTTTTTTTAACTTATTTTGGAAACAATGTTGACGCCGAAGTCTGATGTTTTGGAGGGTTTTTTTTCTTGAATTTCCATAAATCAAATAAGAACTGTGTTCCAAAAATAAACAAATGATCCCGGCGGTTTGACTCATGAGAAGACGGTAATGTTACTGCTGCTGAATTAGTAAAAGTTTTGCTAGACTGTATCAAATATGAGTGACTGACTATCATAAACGACACTGAGACATCTCCCCGACAATATCGCAGAGAGAGTTTGTTTATTTCTGGACCACAATGCTTATGATACGATTTTAAGAGGACCCAATGTTTTTCTCCATAGAGAAATTACTTCCGCAAACCAGGGGATGGGCGAGTGATGTCAGGTACTTCGGTACTGTATGGGAGTTAATAATAATTTGGTGCGACAGTCTAGAGTTGGTAAACTGGACCTGTACTTGGACCTCTTCCGTTACCATCTACACCAAAACTCCTTTCCCTAAAAAAATACCGAATCTACAAGCAAACTTGTAGATCAGCTGATTTAACCTAACATTTCCCCCAGAATATAGGAGGTGTTAAAGTGTTCTTAAAACCAGGAAAGCATCTGTGTCGTTTATTAGAACTTTTTTTCGCATTGGCTAAGCTCACAGGGCGTCACTTCGTGCCGAGGTGCGAGCTTGTACATCTGCTATTTTTGACTTTGACTAAAGAATCCTGAAAGTGTGAGAACTATAGAAGGCATTGGTAGAATTGGGCCGGGGGTCTTTAATGGTATTCCTAACTGTGTTTTCAGAGGGGAGGCTGGAGGTGAACATGAGTGAGATAGCCCTGGAGGATGTGGAGAGGTCGTTGCTGAACGCAGAGCCCAGCCTGGCCCCCGGTGGCTACTGGAAGCCCAGTGACTGTGCCCCGCGCTGGAAGGTGAGACGTTCTAAAGCCACTCATGCACACCTGGCTCAAACATTTCATTCAGCTTTAGTCATTATTTCGGTCATCTGAAATGTTTTAGTTTTAACCCATTTAGGCCTGACGTCGAAATAAATAAAAAAGTCTACTGAAAGAATATATTTCAAAAATGGCAGACCTACAAGCTCGTAGACCGCCACTCGGTGGCGCTCTATACGAGCTTGTAGATCTGCTATTTTTCAATAGCTAAAGTATAACATAATGCTTAGTTAGAACACCAAAAGGGGTTCCCGTCCAGAATGGGATAACGTGATAACATGATATTTTAGTCGACTAAATCTACAGTTGATTTGGCTTGATGGCGACGTAATGGCTGATTTTACACATGGTTGCAGCAGGCTGTAAATAACCAGTAAATACAGGTTCACAACGTGTCGCAGCATGTGCTTGTAGAACTGCTATTTTCGGCATGTGACCAAACATAAAATGAATTGTCTTTTAGTCCTATACTGGATCTCTTCTCCAATAGTCCCTCCCTAACATTTTAGTCTATACGAAATTGTCAATATATGTCTTTGTTTTTTTTGTATTAAATAGCTTCGTTTCTATTTAATTTTTGCTTCGTTTTCGGCAGTGACAAATTGGTAGTCGACAGACAATTTGTCATAATTTTAGTCAACACACTTGGCGCCCCTTTTTTGAGCCTCACGAGATTGTACATTTTATTGTAGATTGTAAAAAACGTATTTGCCCACGGATCCCCCCAATTCCGAGCATCATGCTGATGCCACGGATCCCCCAATCCGAGCATCATGCTGTGCCAGGGACCTTTGGTACAAGACTAAACCCGTGTGTACCACGGGGTTAAAAGTTACCTATAGTTTCCCTTTAAACTGAATTTGATGCTCTTATTAACACATTTTACTGGAGCCCCCTCGAGGACCCCTCCCACCAACCCCCCTGGACCCCACTTTGTAGAACCGCTGCTCTAGACCTGTGTGTCATGCATGCACACACACACACACACACACACTGCTCTAGACCTGTGTGTCATGCATGCACACACACACACACACACACACAGTCACACACACACTGTATGTCTCGACTAAACCTGCTCCCATTCTATCGTACAGTACGGGGGTGAGCAATAAGAGCATATATAATATGCTCCACTTTTTTCTTTCCTGTATACTCAAATTCTTTACATGCCTGTGGAATTCTACTAATTCGTCCCTTATGACCTGTGGCAGGCTAGAAAAACTGTTATGTCTCTCGATCAGAGAGAGAGGAGAGAGAGAGAGACACTCTGTCGGGTGGAAACCTCATATGTTTCAAAACCGTTTACTTTTCAGGATTCAAATACAAATCACACCCTGTGCAACTCCCCTCTCCCCCCTGTCTCTCTTCTCTCTCTCTCATCTTCTCTCTCTATCTCTCTCTCTCTCTCGCTCTCCTTCTCGCTCTCTCTCTCTCTCTCTCATCTCTCTCATCTCTCTCTCACTCTCTCTCTTCTCTCTCTCTCTCTCTCTTCCTCTCTCTCTCTCTCTCCTCTCCTCTCCCATCCTCCCTCTCTCTCTACTCTCTCTTCTCTCTCTAATTATCAAGAGGCAAACAGTGCCATTTTCCCCCCTACTGGTACTCATAGTCACATGGGTGAGGACGGACCACCTTAGGGACGGACAGACATTGATGTTCCTTGGAGTGATTGCACCACTCAAAAAAACCCATAAAAAAGTAGCAAAGTTTCAAAACTTTTTGAGTTTCGAGCTTGTGTATCTGCTACTTTTGATGCCTTCATGTGATGCTGTACAGTAGTAGGCTAATGATAAAGTAGGGTGTTAATTTATGGGGAAAAACACGACACAACATACAAGTCCAGTCCCCGCGCCACACACACAGACACGTGCACACTCATGCACCACACTCAGACACATTGTTTGCACATAAAGGTACAAGCTCGCAGCGCGTGATGAAGTGACAAGCTGCCACCCCCCTTTAGCTGTTTACAGACATGCGGACGAACAGACGGATAGACAAACAATTTAAAAATAAAAATATATAAAAAAATCGGACAACCTCCAAACAGAGAAGGCCTCACGCCTCCACCATGACATTTTGGCGCCCGCCCAAGGGGTGCCAGCCTGCCAGGACCACAGGTTGGGAAACACTGCATATACTGTATATGCCATATACAGTATGTCAGACTGCCTCATATTCTGTCTGTCGGGGTGGAAACCTCACATGTCCAACACTGTTATACTTTTCAGGGTTCAAATGCCAAAAAAAAACGGCAAAAGCCACATATCGACAAACTCGAAACCTCTCGAGCTTGCGGATCTGCTACTTTCGTGTGATCAAGTAGGGCGGTAATTTACGAAAGAAAGTGAAAACATGATGGAGATAAGAGCTTTCTGCCCCGGCCCGGGCCCCGACAACAGGCGATACTACGTCGTCTTAGGTATGTGAGGGAACCTGAACAGTGAGACTCTGGAGATAATTCTCCTGGCCATAATGAGCGTTTTGTTTCCTTTGGCGCCGAGTCACTAGTGGTTTCTGTGGGAAGGAGCAGCTCTGACAGTTGACTGGTGGCAGCCCTCCTCCACAGCTCCACTGAGCTTTCCATTATTATCCCATTTTGGGGCGGGAACCCCTTTTGGTGTTTAAACATTATGTTATAATTTAGCTATTGAAAAATAGCAGATCTACAAGCTCATAGCGCGCCACTGAGTGGCCACCGAGTGGCGCGCTACGAGCTTGTAGGTCTGCTATTTTTGAAAAATCATGAACATGTGGTGCAAAGCTTTGAATATATACTCTTTCAGAGTGAACGTTTTTAACTCAAATCTTTGCTTCTGTGAGGTGGGGTCCCTGAAACAACACATTTGCAGATGGGGGGGGTCAGCGTCAGCGGCCCAAATTTCACATATTTTTGGGGGTCCTTGACATGAAATATTGAGAACCACTGAAATAGAAAACATGAGGTTTTTCAGGGAAAAAAAATACATAAAATTCGACGTCAGGCCAAAATGGGTTATCAATCACCGCTGCTATCCTCTCTGTTGTCATGTCTCACCACGCTAACGGCAGCCTCCCCGTCTGCTGCCTGTCTCCTCCGACTGCGTCTCTCTCATTCCCACGTCCTGAGCAAGAGTGTGTTTGTGACAACAACCAAATATCTCTCTCTCTCTCTCTCGCTCTCCTCTCTCTCTCTCTCTCTCTCTCTCTCTCTCTGTTCTGCCCTTTGTTCTCTCTCCTGCTACTAAATTACACTCTCACAGACTCACTCTTTCTCCAAGTCCCTTTTCTGTGCCAGCGCTCCTCTCTCTCTCTCCCTCTCTCTCCCTCTCTCTCTCTCTCTCTCTCTCTCCCTCTCTCTCCCTCTCTCTCTCTCTCTCTCTCTCTCTCTCTCTCTCACCATGACATGTTTGCGTTTCTGCTGAACTTCAAAGAGAAAGCTTAGAATGCTAGTTAAAAAGCTAGCCCTCCCCCCCTGAGGGTTTTCAACAGCACAGCGGGCTCTTTTTAATGGAACACTTCCTGCCCCAGCTCTCACCTGCTGTGATCAATACACATGACGTCAATCTTTATATACTGTTCACTGTACATACAGTATACGCGCGTTAGCGCACACACACACACACAAGAACCTGCACACAAAAGAACCCTTGTCAATGCTTTTGTCATATTAATTACTTGCTTTTTGTCTGCAATATTGTGACTTTGCCCTCACTTAAAGGGGTATTTCACTTTAACCCATTAAGACCGGAGGCTCGTCCTACAAATGCCTTCTAAATCTGTAGTTCTCATGCCTTCTAAATCTGTAGTTCTCAAACTGAAAACGGTTTTCAAGAATGTTAAAAAATTGCAGATCTATCTAAGTGCCGCATTGTGAGCTTGTACACTGTATATGTGCTATTTTAGACTGCTGTAAATCCTAAGCGTTTTCTGAAAATCACGACGCTGTAAATATGGTATAGCACATTAGACTGTAAATACGGTAGCACATTAAACTGTAAATACGGTATAGCACATTAGACTCTGTGAAAACACACGTCCCTGCTTCTGTGGTGACTGATATGGGCCTTCTAAATGCACGAGGAGGAGACTGTCATTTATCGTCCGTTTATTTCATTATGTTCATATTGTCTGTAATGCAATGTATATCAGCCTTAAAGTGGTTCGGAGCAGGCAGTAGCTTTTATCCAGTGAATCAGCCACTTTACAGAGATGATAACTGGCAGAACAAAATGCACTCTAAACACTAACCCTTTACACTTCATTAGATGGAGTTCGGAGTGGTCGATGCGTTGGGGGTGTGTGTGTGTGTGTGTGTGTGTGTGTGTGTGTGTGTGTGTGTGTGTGTGTGTGTGTGTGTGTGTGTGTGTGTGTGTGTGTGTGTGTGTGTGTGTGTGTGTGTGTGTGTGTGTGTGTGTGTGTGTGTGTGTGTGTGTGTGTGTTGTGTGTGTGTGTGTGTGGTGTGTGTGTGTGTGTGTGTGTGTGTGTGTGTGTGTGTGTGTGTGCGTGCGTGCGTGCGCGCGAGTGTGCAAAACATTAGTCTTCATTTGTGCTATGTCGTGTCCTATAGGTGGCGATCCTGGTCCCGTTCAGGAACCGCCATGAGCACCTGCCCATCCTCTTCAGACACCTGGTACCGTGCTTCAGAGACAGAGGCTGCAGTTCGCCTTCTATGTCATAGAGCAGGTACTGTACTGTGCACGCTCACAGTCACAATCTGATCTTTATTTATGCTATGTCATAGAGCAGATACTGGGCACGCTCACAGTCACAATCTGATCTGTATTTATTCTATGTCATAGAGCAGGTACTGGGCACGCCCACAGTCACAATTTGATCTTTATCGTCACGTTTTCAGGTGTAAAACGGTGGGTGAAATGTTGTGCGAGCTCCATTGTTTGTGTTATTTCCATAAGAGAAAAGGGAAGAGGAAGAGAGGGAGGGGGGTGGGGGCAGGGGGAAGAGAGGGAGAGAAAAAACAAACAAAATATTCATATTGTCACATGCTCACACACTTTCACACTCACACGGTGTTCAGGGTGGAACAAAGAACATCCCACCTCTCAATGTGTCTGAAACATTTCCCATAAGTATACCTGTCTGACGACTGTACTTCTCCAGAGTAAGTGATGCATATAGATAGAGCGTCGCAGTCCTGCCCCCTTTCATGACGACGCCAGGCCCAGGAAATGAATCCCAATGCATTTTTCCCCATAGACATTTCAAAAAGTATTTATTTAAAGACATTTTAAGCGTCGTACGAAGCCAACTCGAGTCATGACAAATCATGACAACAAACACAATATTTTGGACCAAACAAATTACAAAGAATTAAAAAGGACTACTTTCTAATTCTTTGTTTGGCCCAAAACATTGTGTTTATTGTCATGATTTGTCACGACAAGAGTTGGCTTTGTCCGTGGCGAAACGTCTTTAAATAAATACTTTCTGAAACGTCTATGAGGTAAAATGAACGGGGATTTCTTTTCCGGGTCTCTCGAGGGGGACTGCGACGCTCTATACTGTAGGCAGTGTAGGGCCTCCACCAGAGCCACTTCCTCTGACCTTGTCAGTCACTCAACGGTAAAACCACACAGTGAATACTCTTTCTAATTGGTCTTTAGTGAAACATTCTCCAACTATTCTCCCCCAGTGTTGCAAACACAGTGAGCTTGCCGGGCTTTGCCGGGTTCCAGGGGGTCAAGTAGTTAACAACATAGCATCACAATGATTTTAAACACTTTATCCATTCATTCATAATATGTTCGCTCTTCAACCCCAAACGGGTCTTATCATCAGATAAGACCCGTTTGGGTTGAAATGTTCATAGTACAATGTTCTACTGGGAGCTGAGACTTCAGACTGCAGACTTCCCTTCCTTCTCCAGTTCACGTATTGTAGTTCACCTTTAACCCATTTTGAGATTCTAAAAATGTCTTCTACATCCTGACAGTTTTCTGAAAAATCTATGTTTCTATGTCAGTCGTTCTTAGATTTTTCAAAAATAGCAGACCTACAAGCTATTAGCTATTTTTCAATAGCTAAAGCACAACATAATGCTAACACCAAAAGGGGTTCCCGCCCAAAATGGGTTAAATTGTCAAATCTGTCAATACAATATTCAGTCAATCAAACAC
Organism: Protomyctophum parallelum; assembly: GCF_964188405.1. Lineage (NCBI taxonomy): Eukaryota > Metazoa > Chordata > Actinopteri > Myctophiformes > Myctophidae > Protomyctophum > Protomyctophum parallelum. The sequence goes on along the minus strand of NC_139705.1, from coordinate 45,890,146 downwards.
ACACACACACACACACACACACACACACACACACACACACACACACACACACACACACACACACACACACACGTGCACACGCAGGTAGGAACAGAGTAGCTCTCATATGATCAGATGTTTGCCCACATGACCTCACTATGACTGAGCCAATCAGATATTTGCTCACTATGGCTGAAACGGCTTCCTCGATGCAGAAACCAGGTCATTGGCCACGGGGACGCTGATTCTGTGTGTAAAACACACTGTAAGGTCTTATTGGACCCATAAAACCCATTTTTACACTCAAATTGACACAGCTCTCTCCGATATAGTAACGACATAGTAAAACAAGTTAATTGGACCCATGCATAAAGCCAATTCTTAACACTTGCCGTGTATATCTTTGCAATCTCTCACACTTTGAGAGCCAATGTGCTACAGTAGCCCAAATCTAGAACCGACGGGTTGTTATCACACCCGAGTTGAGGCTTTTTTTTGTATACTATTCAAATAGTCTTGAGAAGAAAATTCTGCCATTTGTCCCAAAGTGACTGCAAAAGATTGCTGCTATTTGTTTTTCAAAACTTTATATTCTGTACAGTATAACATGTATATAACGACGCAAAGTGGCATAGCTCTGTTTACACAATGCTGTACCCCCTCCAACTGTATATACTTTCCCCATTTAGGCCTGAGATCAGATTCTAAAAATGTCTTCTACATCCTGACAGTTTTCTGAAAAAGCTATGTTTCTATGTCAGTCGTTCTTTGATTTTTCAAAAATAGCAGACCTACAAGCTCGTAGCGCGCCACTCGGTGGCGCGCTATGAGCTTGTAGATCTGCTATTTTTCAATAGCTAAAGCATAACATAATGCTAACACCAAAGGGGTTCCCGCTCAAAATGTTTCCAGTGAGCCAGCCCCCGGAAGTAGGGAAGGGTCCCAACCCAAGTTCTTTCCAAAATGGTGTGCATACATAGAGCCCATTGAATTGAATGCTGTGGTCTCTCTCTCTCTCTCTCCCCCTCCAGAGGGGAACGGAGCCGTTCAACCGGGCCATGCTGTTCAACGTGGGCTACAAGGAGGCCATGAAGGACCTGGACTGGGACTGCCTGGTGTTCCACGACGTCGACCACCTGCTGGAGAACGACAGGAACTACTACGGCTGCACGGACATGCCCCGCCACTTCGCCGTCAAGCTCAACAAGTACTCCTACATGTGAGTAGTGAGTGCCCTTGTTGAGCTGATAAAATCTGACGTTTTTCGAAAATGATGGAAAACGCTTTGAACCCATTTTGACCTGGGAACGATTCTATGAATGTCTTCTAAATCTTGACAGTTTTCTGAAAAAGCTATTTTTCTATGTCAGTCGTTCTTTGATTTTTCAAAAATAGCAGACCTACAAGCTCGTAGCGCGGCACTCGGTGCCGCGCTATGAGCTTGTAGATCTGCTATTTTTCAATAGCTAAAGCATAACATATAATGCTAACACCAAAAGGGGTTCCCGCCCAAAATGGATTAAATTAAATAAGAAATTATTAAATGGGATACTCTGCATGGTGAGACATGTTACGTTTTGTTACTGTACGAATATAAACGTAACATTTTGACGTCAATACTTTTGTACTTTCACGTAAAAATTTGATATGCATTCTGGACTGTGACTTTCTGCGGCATTGCAGAGTGTAAAAAAAACGTATTCCGCCAACTGGAATTAATACTCTGTTGCGCGGTGTCTCCCTTCCAGGCTTCCGTACAACGAGTTTTTCGGGGGCGTCAGCGGCCTGACAGTGGAGCAGTTCAAAAAGATCAATGGATTCCCCAATGCATTCTGGGGCTGGGGAGGAGAGGACGACGACCTGTGGAACAGGTGAGGATCAGTCAACACGTTATGCTCTAATGTTGACCCATTCTGACCTGAGATCAGATTCTAAAAATGTCTTATACATCCTGACAGTTTTCTGAAAAAGCTATGTTTCTACCGTATGTCAGTCGTTCTTCGATTTTAGCAGACCTACAAGCTATGAGCTTGTAGATCTGCTATTTTTTCAATAGCTAAAGCATAACATAATGCTAACACCAAAAGGGGTTCATGCCCAAAATGGGTTAATCTATATGCCGTCATATGATGGTCAATTATTATTTTTTTTTCTTCCCTTTTTTTTATCAAGACATACACCATCGTTAATGTCTGACATAAACATCTTATCTCCATATTCTAACTTTCCGGGTTTTCTTCCCCGCGAACTAGTCCTACTCACTAACCCCTAATCATACAGTTTCACACAAAAGTATCAAAAGTAGCAGATTCACAAGCTTGAAACGCATCACGAAGCAGACAGACGGATACGGCGGGTACTCTGACAACCATTTTGCATTGTTTCATCGTTCCCCAGTGGACCGGTACCCAAAATAATATATATACTGTATATATATAGCCTTGTTGTGTTCAATGGAAACCCTTGATCTGTGGCGCACAATAAAGGACCTGTCAGTCTATGTTGTACATTTGTGTAATCCAGGAAAGAATCTTTGTCGTTTTAGATTTCAGTGGGGTCTCTAAGGGCCGATTCATACTCGAAATGATTTCGGCTCGTCAGAAATTTTCAGTAGCACAGAAGAGCAGACTTTAGGACGGTACCCGCGCCCCTGAACCTCAAATGACGTCACATTGTAGGCTCTACAGCGCCGAACCGACTTTTATTCAGCTCTAAAATAGGAGTATGAAGTACGAAAAGCTTATACTGCAGATCTGATATTTTTGAAAAGAAGTCTTTGAAAATAATATATTTTGAATGTATTAATATTCTTTGCTTCTGGGAGTCCCTGGAACAAAATACCTTTTGAGCAGCCAAATCCATATAATTGTGGGGGTCCTTGATATTTCCACCACTGATATAGCACCATGGTTTTTTCCAGAAAACTGATATAGAAGACATTTTTAGAATCCTCTGGCCTCGGGTCTAAATGATAAACAGCGTCAGTACGGCTGTCAGTATTGTCAATATTCACACAGCGTTGATGTCGGCAGTGGTGGGAGGGGGTGACGGGGAGGGGAGGGGAGGGGAGGGGAGGGGAGGGGAGGGGAGGGGAGGGGAGGGGAGGGGAGGGAGGGGAGGGGAGGGAGATTGACATGGTGCTGACATAAGAGCAGATGGCCATCGTGCGAGTATGATCAATTTGTTGACATGAGGTTTGTCTCTAGAGCCAGGAGGAGAACAGAGCCTGGAGAGTGTGTTGGCACAGAGCAACCTTTCATTTAAGCTTTTCTCTTTTTTCTGTGCTTATCTATGCTGCATGTCATTATTGTCACACACACACACACACACACACGTTTGTATTACTATACCTGTGAGGACATCGACCTTTTTAGGACGCCAATGTTATGAATTACATTTTTACATTACATTTTTGCCATTTTTAACCGTAAGCCTGAAATGGAAAAATGGCAGATCTACAAGCTCACAAACTTGCGCACAATGCACAACACCAGCGTGCAACAAAGTATAAAATAAGGTATAACCCAAACCCGTAAACCTAACTTCTAAAATAAATGTATAATCCTAATCCCAACCTGAATCTTTTCCTTATCGTAAGACAATCTTTAAAACAAAAAAGTAACCTTAAAAACAACCAGAAAATTGTCCATTTCTCAAATTCTACTACACTTATGTGGCCCTCACAAGGATAGTAAAACACACACACACACACCCCTGCGCGTGCATGCGCACATGCGCGCACACACACATACACACACACACACACACACACACACACACACACATATACACACACACACACACGTGTACAGGCAGCTGTTCTCTGAATGCACACTCCCAGCTTTCTCTGATTGGCTTTTGGCTTTTGATTCCATAGATAACTGTCTATGTTTTTTTAATTTCTTTCCCTGCTGATTGTATATTATTGTAGGCCTATCCCCGTTTCCTGGCGTTTGTCTGTGTACAGTAGACTAGGGACAGGACATGTCCCTATAGTACACATATTTTGAATTATTGTGGCAAAAATAAAAAATGTGATAATCAAATGAACGCTTAAAATACCACTTTTGTTAAAGGACGACTGCACCCATTTTCATCTTCATATTAATAATATCTCGGTGCCGACTTTTCCCGTTACCATTGTGGTTTATCTTAACCCATTTTAAACCCATTCTAAAAATGTCTTCTACATCCTGACAGTTTTCTGAAAAAGCTATGTTTCTATGTCAGTCGTTCTTCGATTTTTCAAAAATAGCAGACCTACAAGCTCGTATCGCGCCACTTGGTGGCGCGCTATGAGCTTGTAGATCTGCTATTTTTCAATAGCTAAAGCATAACATAATGCTAACACCAAAAGGGGTTCCGGCCCAAAATCAGTTAACTATCTGGCCACTATTATCTGTGACGGGCCTCCTACTCGCGAGGTTTTTTTTGTTTGTTTGTTTCACAGAGAGAGCAAGTGAATGCATTCCATGAGTCATACATGTATACATTCATACAGTGTTTGCATGTTTCTTATGAATACATGACAGTAGGTATGGGTGAGTCACCTATCATGGCGCGGCATCATCATCAGGGCAGTTGACAGAGTGTTTGTTTTAATGGCGTATCACATGGCATGGTGTGTTTGCTCTGCAGGGTGAGACTGGCCAACTACACAGTGAGCCGCCCCCACGGCGAGCAGGGGCGCTACATGTCCATCCCACATCACCACCGTGGGGAGGTGCAGTTCCTGGGCAGGTCAGTCTACACACACACATACCGTTCGTATGCATGGATTTAAAGTTCTCACTCGCCACGGCCCACGACTGATTTCAGTCATGTGGATTCCATATGAAGCCAGCATTCCATATTCTATGGAAGCATGTTGCACAGCCTTATCTACAGATCTCGTGTGTGTTTGTGTTTGTGTTTGTGTGTGTGTGTGTGTGTGTGTGTGTGTGTGTGTGTGTGTGTGTGTGTGTGTGTGTGAGAGAGAGAGATTTGAAAATCGAAAATGTACAAAACTGTTACTTTTCACGATTCAAATGAACAATGGCAAAAGTAGCAGATCCACAAGCTTGAAATGCAGTATGATCAAGTAGGGCATTCATTTATGAGAAAAATCACAAAAAGTTAAAATATGAAAATAAGACAGCAACACAATTCTGCTATACTTGAAGGGACACATGGCTCTCACAAGTACAGTAATGCACAGTACACTGTGTGTGTGTGTGTGTGTGTGTGTGTGTGTGTGTGTGTGTGTGTGTGTGTGTGTGTGTGTGTGTGTGTGTGTGTGTGTGTGTGTGTGTGTGTGTGTGTGTGTGTCTGGATACAGGGTGGGTGCTGATTGAGTTGGAATGTGGCTTGGATGGATTCATGTGATGTAAGCTGGTCACATGAAAAGTCAGATTGCAGCGCCTTTGAGGGCATTTCTGTGGCTCTTTTAAAGACTTTGCATGTGATATATGCATGGGGGGATACATTCCGATCATGTTCGCTGTGCTACACATACTTAAAACACGTGAACCCTAGCCCATCCCTATCCCTGAACTTGTCGTAATAGGCGAACATAGGCGATCTACAACCTCATAATGTGCGTTGTGAGCTTATAGATCAGCTATTTTTGGGCAAAGAGGTTTGGTGAGGGACTAACAATGTGTTTATGGTTCAAGTTATACATGTATAAACACCTCAGGAGGTGAGAAAGATATAAATGTCTCAATATATTGTATATACACTTTTTGCCGTGGACTTTTTCAGAATAAAAGGTGCTAGAGTGTCAAGCAGATGAGGCAGATTTTACTCTGAAAAAGCCCCACCTTCCATTTTCCCCCAAAACCGGGACGTGTGGACACGTCTTTAGCATCAGAAGTGTTTTAACATACTCTACCATACAGATATCATTTTATTCACACAAGTGGTTAAATAACACTGATTCCAATACCGTGCAATGAGTTCTTCCCGTCAGATATTTGCAATTAGTTTTCGTCTGTCTCATATTTGTATTTCTGATTTTCCCTCCCGCAGGTATACTCTATTACGTCACTCGAAGGAGAGGCAAAGCCTGGACGGTCTCAACAACCTGAACTACTCCCCCCTGGTGTCCAGGAGGCCTCTCTACACTAACGTCTCGGTGATCCTCAACAGGAACCTCGCCCCTATCGCCGACTACTGACCATGAAGGCACAACAAAACAGGCCGCCCCAAGGCCTCCTGGGAATTGAAGTCCTCTGGGGGGACGTCGTCAGCCATAACTCTCACCAGTCGTAGCAGCAGTGCTTTGGACTTTTCAGTTTGATCTGTAGGCTACTTTTTGTTTTGCTTTGTATGCAAAAAACAAACAAAAAAAATCCAATAGACACACAGGAGATAGGTTTGGTAAAAAAAAAACTTAAAAAAAAACGTAGAGATTTAAAGGATAAATGTTGCACTCATTTGTGCCATGATCCATTGCTCCGCCTCTCATCTGGGCTTTGGTCTCCACATGCCTTTTCGCACCAGTTTGGCCTTTAGCATTCATTCAGTCAGTCATGCATTTGCTAATTCAGTCAACTATTAAGTCCACAATCTTTTCTCAGTCCTAGCGACACGAATAGGCTATATAACACACATACTATATATACAGTACACACACACACACACACAGGCATAGACACTTTTCGCGCTGTTGTGGTCTGTGAGGCTTTTATTTTAGTTTTGCTCTTGCACTAATGATGTTTTCACCAATGCAGTAACCCAGTTAAAACCTGCATGCACACACGAACACAGTGACTTTAACATTACGTAGATCCTCTGCAGCTGGTTCTGCAGAAAGTACAAAATGCCAAAATCTACAACTGCTGAAGATATACCGGACAGAGTGAGAGGAAAGAGAGATCGCTAGAGACGCGTGATGTGTTTCGATGTTATACATGTAAAAATACTATGTTAAATTTAAGAGTAATATTAGCATCCTTACCAAATATCAACAACTACATTTTTTTTATATAACTGTTGCTACACATGCTAGTTAACCACTGAAGCCCCCATTTGCTTCGTCACATGACGAATAGAAAGAATAGCCGCTCTACACATCTTGCTACACAACTGATAGATTGTTATTTTGGCATCGCCCATATGGGATGCTAAAATAAATTTCAAAAACAAATCAGCAAACGTCGTTGAGCTTGTAGCGCTGCTATTTTTTCATCAGGGTTAATGTGGTAAAAAAAAAAAAAAAGAAGGCTCTGAACGTTTTGTGTTGCGTTAACTGCATCGGCTGTTTTTGGCTGCTTTGGGGAATGGCTGTACAGTTCTAGAGCAACAATCATAATGAATATTAGCAATAAGCTGTATTATGTCACAGGAGAGCTCAGTGCACACACACACACACACACACACACACACACACACACAGCAGCACGGGTGCTGAATTGGACCCTGATCGGAGAGGATTGGATGCTCTGTGTATGCAAACCTCGCAAATGGACACACCTTTGCCTAAAGCAAACATGCCCTCCCAGACCAGTCAGAAGTGTGTATGAGTCTCCGTCTCTGTCTGTCTTTTGCCTCCGTTTGCTTTTTGCGTGCGTGCGTGCGTGCGTGCGTGCGTGTGTGTGTACACGTGTAAATGTGTGTAAACAAGTGAGGGAGAGCTATGCAAATGGCCTTGTAGGTACAGTAACCTGTTCTTATTGTCATTGTCCTTCAAGAAGTTCCAAGAAACTGTGATGGATTCCCTCTAGAACTCACCTCATTATGATGTTGTATGCCTAAAGGCTAGAAAGAGAGAGTGAGAAGACGGCAACAACAATAACCACCACAAAAAAAAGCTACGATGTGATTTTCATTGGTTCCCACATCTTTGACCACTCATCAGGATTTTTCACCTCAGAGTGTCTGAGGTAGAGAATACTTGACGTCGAACCTAATTTGTGCTGAATTGGGCTTTTTTTAAGGCGTCATGCTGTTGAGCGATAGTTGTGGGATGCTGTGACATGGTCTCACTTCCTTCCGTGTGACCTAGGTTTGCCTCTCGTGTGTTAGCCGTCCCCGTCACAAAAGATTATTTGGAAGGCAAAACTAGAAAAGTCTTGGTGACGCCCGAAGAGGCCACAAACTTAGCCAAGGCTTAGTCATGCTTGCTGGCTAATGTGGGTGAATGACTGTGGCCCTATACTGCCTTATTGCGGTGTCATTTTTGTTTTGTCCCAGGGTGGTTGAGGAACACTTGGCCTGTGATTAGCGGAGTGCTTATTTTGGCTAGCTGCTGGCCATGGGACACTGGCTCGCCTAGTGGCTCGTGCAAGCACTCCTCTTCCACAGCCATCCTTGGAGAAAACTATTTTAGCGCAGTGATTCTCACATTTCAAATGTTCAGAGTTTGATATCCATTAGGCCACCTTTTTCCAGTTCTATAGGCGTATTGGTTCTCAAACACAATCATTTTAACCACATTATCCATTTATACGTTGGCTATTCAGAAATAGCAGATATACAAGCTCAATTTAGACATTTTAAAATAGAACTTCTCTCGTGGGGGTCCGTGGCCAAATATGTATCAATTTTGGGGTCCTTGACATACGTTTGAGAGCCACTGAAGGGGTGTCTAACATCTTGCGTGAATGTGGTCAATTGTATCTAATGGGAGTTGGTGTGCCAACGCCTCATGGATGCTCATCCAAACATGCACTGAACAGTATCTGGAGGGATACCAGTGTTTATCAAACCGAGCGGTAAGCCTAAGTCACAATCCCATTAAAAAATACGCAGTTCTTGTAAAGATTTACACAAAACCCTCTAGCATTAACATCTCTGAGCCCTAGTCGTATAGCTGGAGGACCTGATTCATTTCACACAAATCGCCTTGTATGCATTTTTGTTTTAGAGATGGTTCTTTAAGGGGGTGAGATGTGGCAGTTTATATAAACTAACTGTTTATGTTGTGTTCCCATGCTGAAATAAGAATACATGAGCGAGGCTGGTTCCTCCACATTTTATTTATTTGATCTTTTATGGAATATTTTCTGTGATTTCTTTTGTTTTGACTGTGTTAGATCAGATGCACTGAAATTTGTAGTTTCTATTTGTTTGGAGATTGTAGAGGTTTTTTTGCCGTGCGTGTGTGTGTGTGTGTGTGTGTGTGTGTGTGGAATGGCTTGGAACGATCGTTCCACGTCATTCCGTTGCACGGCGACTCCCTCTTTCGCTCCAACATTCACAACGTGGTGAATGGATGCTCCCATCGAATGAAATGGCACCCATCCATAGCCTGGCGTGTATTAAAAACCACTGAATAGACGCGGTCGACGAACCCATTTTGTTTGACAACCACTGGAAGAGAAGGACACAACATCTTTCGCTATGCATCTCCCGTTATATGAATTGATAATCAATATGGTGCTTAACCCTCCGGAACTACTCTAGAGGGAGAATATATCGCTTTGTGCTAACGAGAACCAATCCCAACATTGTACTATCTGTGTCTGACAAAGGGGGTAAGTGATAACATTTGTTAGAAGTAGATAGATAAATAAATAGCTCTATATTCTGATCGCAATCATTGTTATAGACTTTTATTCAGTAACGGGGGATTTCCCCGATAACTTTTTCAGGCGGGGATAACGATTTCATCCAATTAGGAGGTTACCTACTAGTGTTCCAATTCCATTTCTGCCATTTTCATTTCTGCTATTCTTATCATCACTTCCAATTTAGCTTGTTTATCCTGTATGAGTTCTCTCCTGATTTGATCAAATTGGTGTCCTGACCTGAAAATGTCCCATTATGTTCTGTTTACTACCAACCTAGAAATATGCGGAGAACCCTGTTACTGAACAAACTACTATAAAGCGATGATTACGATCGGAATATAGAGCTGTAACGTTTTAACAATAAGCCTTTTTATTTCAACCACAAAATATCACTTAACATAACAGCACCCTTTTAAATGACAGGCAGTGTCTTCGAGATTTGCAGCCTGCGCGTTAGTTAATTGCTTTGTCATGCTCTTTGGCGCGCGCGCGGACGTAAATGTTTTCTCTGACCAATCGGAAGTGTTGAATGGGTTCATTATGACAACCAGAAGCACATGTTTACCTCTTAGCCAATTAATTACCTTTGGAGGTGCCTAGTGAAAGTCGTGCAGTACAGCCACTTAAGCCCGATTCGTACTCTGTCGTCGCACGAGGTGTTCACGTGCAACGGAAATCGCTGACCCGCACTTGTAGGACTGCCATTTCCATTACCTCGGGTCGACGGAGCATAAACGTGGCTTTGTTTGTTAAATGTTCTCTCTTCCAAGTGTGTTTGATTGAAATGGCCTAACCTGCCTAGTTGTTCAAAGGAGGTCTGTTGTCGGTCCTCTGCAAGTTATTAGATTTTATCAAATCTGTTTTACTTTCATTTTGTTTTCTAGCACTGATTTGTATAAGACCTGTCTGAGGATATGACACCTCGCAGGTCCCACTCTAGTTCCTGAACACGATGTGATAGACTGTACATGATCTGTTTTTTTTTTCTTTTTCTTTTTTTTTATCATCGCCTGTAAATTAAGAAGCTATAGATGGACAGAAAATCCAAGCCAAACGGGTGGCGGTCAGATTATAGACAGGACGACAAGATGGAGGAGAGATTTAACAGGTGCATGTCAAAAATATTTAACATTGAGGAAAAGGTCATAAGGAATATAACACAAATTAATCAAAAAATCGTCAAAGAAATTGCGTATTGTGATGTTTTAAGGAATTCATTCATGATTGCAGGTAGACATCTGAGGAATCTTCTCATACTGGGAGTTTTGATTCCCATGAGCTGTTGATTGAATCTATGATAATAAGGTATGAGCTGTTGATTGAATCTAATAGATTCTACTAGATTCTAATCTAATCTAATAGATTCAGATTGAATCTAATAGATTCAATCAATCATCTTATCTTATTATCGTAGATTCAATCTATGATAATAAGATGATAAGATCTTGGACTTTCCCACGATATGAAACATTTTTGACATTTTCGTACAGTTCCTCCGGTTGTCGTAGCTACTGAACTGTAGGCCTTCAGTCAGTATCTGACTCTATACTTCAACACCGCAGAGCCAATGGTTTCAACACCTAAGCGCATATGGAGAGCAGTGGGGGTTTCGCAGTCTATAAACGACAAGCTAGTGTTCCCATGTTTTTATCAGCAGCAGGAAATGAGCTCTGTTTTTGTTTTTATTGTAGATAAGCGCTAGCTGGCTGCATCTCGGAATCCTGTTTTATAAATCGCTCCAGCCCTGACCTGACCTATCGGCCAGCCAGCCAGGGGATGGTCGCTGTGTGCGTTGCATAGTCGGGGCTTCCCCTGCTATACAACAACATCACCCATTCTGATCCATTATTATGTCGAGTCTAAATGACGGGGACTAGTTTACTCCAGTTCCCTGACGAGACAAGACAGCCTTAAAGCTTGTTAATTTATTTGTTTCGTTTTTTTGTTTTCCACTGAAGTTTTTATTTTAGATATATATATATACTGTATATATACAAGCTAAATCTATTTAAATTGAAAAAAAAAATTGCATATCAAGAAGATATTGACCATTGTAAATATTGTCGTGTGTAGTGTTTTAGAGGTTCGATAAAAGTCAAATCACTACTGATGCTAGCTTAACGAACAAGGCTTTTTGGAGTGGTTTTGGCTGGGGATAATGCCTGTGCCACTTATACCCGATCTATGCTCTGGCGTACGGCGGTGTGGCACACCGAACATGGTGGTCCTACGAGCTCTTCGAGCTGATTTACAAGCTCAAACGTGGCACGTTGTTGCTATGTTCGATGTGCAAACGCCACCGTGAGACAAAGTATAAGTTGGGGCTTTATCCAGTTAAGTGCTGGTGTAGTTTACACAGCTACAATGATGCTTTACATCACTGCTAAACCCCTTTTTTGTTTGATTTGTTTGTTTTCCATTTGGGATATTGTCAGATAGTCTGCTTGAATTCCCGTCACAATTCTTAATTTATGCTGGTGTGGCTTGCCCTCAAGAACTGATTTTCAAGCTACTGTAACAGCTTGTTGTTAGCCTGAATGTCAGGAGTATAATGCCTAATTTATGCGTCATCGTACGATGTTGTCGCACATCCAACATAGTTGATCGACAAGTAGGCTTGTAGATCGGCTATGTTCGGTACGCGACACAGACATGCGACAAACTATAAATTGTAGCCTGCTTTTGTCATACAAAAATAACAATGTTTTTTTGTTGAAATAATATTTGAGGCTGTTCTTGACATGCATGTTGTTGCAACTTAAGGGAAGGCAAAGGCACCGCTCTTCATATTAAGTTCAATTGGCCTCGTTTGTGATGTGTCATTGATAGTGTCTCATCAGCTAAATGCCAATGCTCACATGGATGGACGTTTGAGTATTGGGATCTGGCTAGTGGCTATTGATAGTGACGGGTATCATTGATCAGTGACAGTTATCAGCGATAGTAAGAGAGGGCTCATCGGTAGTGACTGGTATCGCCGACAGTGACATGTTTCTTTGATAGTAACGGTTATTGTCGATTCTGGCAGGTTACATGGGTGGTGGTGACAGGTAAGGTTAATATGAAGGCTTAAGTAAATTAAAAATAAAACACTGTAGATCGGCAGTTCTCAAACCGGGGTTCAGGGAACCCTCAGGGTTCCTTAAGTGGGAATTCCAAATGAATTCTGACAGGACTGACTCGGCGTACAAATGGACCCGTAAAGGGTCTATTTGATTCCATTTGTACTTGCTCAGAGTTTAGGTCCATACAAGCTCCTTGACATCCGTGACATCGGAAAAGATGGAAGGGCTTTCCGAACTAGGTCGGACAGTCAGACTAGACAGTCAGGACATCCGTGGGTTTGTAGGAGCGCTCAGAGTAAAAGCTATCAGATGTTCTGAATAACGTCAAAATGTAAATATTACCTCTTTTTCCGGCAACAACAAAAAAACGTCAGAAAGGAGCATGTATTCATGCAGTTCATGAGGGTCCTTGAAATGTACCCGTTTGAGAACCAATGCTGTATAGATTGATTGTAGAGAGAGAGCACTGTGTCAGCCAAACACCACTGCTTACAATCATGCCCAGAATGAAACGGACACCCCCCCCACCCATACATACCAGCAACACAACTCACCCCCAAATCTATACAGATGGAACCCATTCTTTTTGTACGAAAAACCAATAAAGGAAAAAGAAAAAAAAAAAAAGATACAGATGAATACATTTAAAATATTATCTTCTCTCTGATTGTAAGGAGATGACGTTTCTCCTTGAATTGAAGCCATTTGAAGCCACTTGTTAAAAACTTGATGTCAGCCTTATGTGTATCTGTGTATTGGCATATTATCTTTTGATTATTGAAATTTGTAAGACGGAGACTTTCTTTTATACCATCATTGTTATTGTTCAAAGTGCACCAATAAAAAAACAGAAACTTGAAAAGATACTGAATGTCACACTCCTGCCTGTGTTTTGTTACAATTACTCTTATCCAGGGAGACTTACATTAAGCAAGGTCAACACATGCAAAGAGACAGTGGTACCTAAACTAGGATCACAAGTAAACCAAGGCAATATACCTACTATCAAAATAACAATCTGCACATTGTAACTATGGGATAAACAAAGTAAACAATGAATATGTTTGAACAGCATGCTGTGTAAATTGATTCTAGATCATTTGGAGGGGCTTAACCCATTTACTGTAGGCCTGAAATCAGATTAAAAAAATGTTTTCTACATCCCGATTTTTCAAAAATAGCAGACGTACAAGCTCGTAGCGCGCCACTCCGTGGCGAGCTATGAGCTTGTAGATCTGCTATTTTTCAATAGCTAAAGCATAGCATAATGCTAACGCCAAAAGGGGTTCCCGCCCAACAATGGGTGCATATCTTTGGTCCGACGTCCTAACAGTCTGTCACGCAATACTCCGACATCCTACCCCAAAAGCAACCTAACCCTAACCGCACGCGGAAGCCACGGGTGAGTCTTAACTGGCCACGTATGTCAGAGCCAGGGTTGAGTCTTAACTTAAGCACATATGTTGGACTATTGGTACGTCGGACTAACGTATGTATGCCCCCCGAAGTCAAAGATGCTAGATTGATTAGAACGATAGACCGTCCCAATTGGAGCCACTAGAGGTGAAAAGATACACAGTGGTCCCCTAAGTGCATCCAGTGGCAGATCTCGCAAGCATCCTATAAACGTTTACTGGTGCTAGATCTTGCGAGAGAGTGCGTTACTGGGACAGAGAAAGGTCAAAAACTAAGTAGGTTTTCTCCTGATTTGTCTCTCTGAAAAAAGCCAGTATGAACATCTTGGGAAGATTGTGTGGCTTACGACCGAGGGTCCAATATTTAGTTCAGTGACCATGGGGCTAAAGACTGGTACAGAAGCTGTGTTCACGTTCACTCTTACATTGGAATTAAGACTCCAACCTGTTTCCGGTCTCCTAAAAAGGTGACCACCTACTTCATGCAGATATGTTTTTTTTTCCTTCTTTTTTTGTGTCCGTCTTGGCTTAAGTGTTGTGAATGTGCAACACTGCAACACTTCCCTGAAACTGACGCTGCCCATTCATTGTTTACCGGACTCCATCTGTTTGAAAACTTGAGAATAATAGCCTGTTTACAGAACCAGAGCCTACGTACGCTTTGGTTTAGGAGACCTTTATGGTTAGACTTCACTTCGATAACAAAACGTCCACCAGGCAGCTCATTAGCTGCTGTGTAAGACGAGATCCAGTCACACTATTTGACAGTATTATAAGACCTTTTTATGATTAAAGCTCACAGCAACGCACTATTGTACAATAACAGTACTCCGGCCCGACAGATGCCAGAGGTTCCTGGGTTTCTGGGTCCGATGCCAATCCTGGTTCGTGAGAGGACCATTTTACTTCCAAGGACTCCCAGAACTCAGAGCGTACACAGACCCATAAGGCAGTGGTTCTCAAAAGATGATGATATGATAATGATGAAAATTATATGTATTTATTTCACTGCGGACCCCCCCCCCCCCCCAGCCCCAACCCACCCATCTAAGCATCAGAAGCAAAGATTTCAGATAAGAGCTTCCCTCTGGGGAGGTTTTTGGCAGCTATAAGACACACTGGTGTTAGCATACCAAAGTCTTGTGTTAGGAAGTGGCCGCTTTGCTACTCCAAATTCCAAAAAGGTTTTCACTCAACTCACGAATGCATGCACGAGCACACACACACACACACACACACACACACACACACACACACACACACACACACACACACACACACACACACACACACACACACACACACACACACACACACACACACACACACACACACTCACACTCTCTATACTGGGTCTGCTGGCTCCCATCCTTTTTTCTCCCCTACCTCTACACCAAATAACTTTGCCAAAATATAGCCAGTCTACAAGCACGGCAACATGGAAGGTTGCAAGATTGTAGATCTTTGCCTAATATTCGCCCCAGAACAAGGGGCAGTGAAGGCCTGTGTTCTCTATCAGTCAGCTCTCTGCTTCAGAGAGCAAGGCTGTGTCTGTTCCTTCATCATCATCGTCATCATCAGGGACAGAGCCTCTAAAAACCCGCCTCTAAAAACCACTCCTGGACAAACGTGGACACTATTACACTGCTCTACATGCGGTGTCATGCCGTGTGTGTGTGTGTGTGTGTGTGTGTGTGTGTGTGTGTGTGTCCTGAGCCAGAGACAAAGACGCTGCTTGTTGGGGATGTCCAGAGCCATTGACAGCATGGAGAGGCAGTATGGTGGACACACACACACACACGCACACGCACACGCACACGCGCACGCACACACACACACACACACACACACACACACACACACACACACACACACACACTTATTTCAGTTGGAAGTGAGATTGTATTCGAGTGAATGAGGCAACATCGAGCGCAGGCCAAAGACCGCTTCCGTATGTCACTGTCTGATCACATGACCCCAACAATCAATTCTCCAGTTCTAGGCAAGAAGGGGGGGACTTTTCTTATTTCCACACAACAGCTCTAAGGTATATTCATGCCATATAGTTCAATACTGAAAATGAGTGGTAGTCCCCTTTAAGCAATTAACACATCTGGAAACAGGGAGAGAGCTAGAATGAGTGTGGCCAAGTGGCTTCAATAGGTCACTTCACATGCAATGAATTGCGGCCTCTCTCTCTCTCTCTCTCTCTCTCTCTCTCCTGTCTCCGTCTCGGCGAGAGAGAGTCCGTTTGTCCACTTGTCCAGCAGGACAAGCAGCCTGTAATGTCATTACGTTATCACTGCTGCAGTCAGAGCAGGAAACGCCAAGTGTCGGGAATGAGGGGACCTAATGGGAGTGCCGTACGTGGCTGAGTGAGGCGACCTAATGGGAGTGCCGTACGTGGCTGCCAGAGACGCCTGTGCAAACAAGTTCAATCTTACACAACCGGCTTCCAAAAGAAGTTAGTGTGTCAACGAGTTCAAGTATATCACTTAGTTAAAACCCTAAACATCCGATTGAAAAGCTGCATGGGGAAAGGACTCATTTGTATTCTCTGGGTCACCTTCAAGCCTCAAGTCTATTATCTCCATTGTTACCTTAAGTCCCCCATCAAGAGCTATAGATAGATAGATAGATAGATTCTTTATTTCTGTGTCATGCACCAAAGGCGCCCAGCCCACATGGACTTACAGGACACACCATAACATTGCTTCAATATTGCATTGTGTAAAAGAAACATTTTTACACAAACAAAACATTCTGCCTCATTTCCCACGATTTGCATAAAAAGTCTGCCAAAGCAAAAATACCCCTCCCAAAACAAAACTCCAGCTTCTCATAGTCCTCCAACCAGAAAAAGCCAGCACAGATGGTTGTCATCTTACAAAACAATACGTGTCTTAACTCTTCATATAAAGGGCAGTAAAACAAAAAATGAATTTCATTTTAAATTTCTTTCAAATCACACACTAGACACACTCTGTCCTCCTCAGGAGTACCAATGAATCTATAGCTAGATAGCAGCTTGACCTATGGCATCTATTAGTTGAGGTGTAACAGGTCCGTTTCACACTACACCATGTTGTTCTTTCATGTTTTACTCCTCTAGCACAATGGTTCCCAAAGTGGGGTCCGGGGACCCCCAGGGGTACCTGAGGGAGTTCCATGGGGTCCCCAGCTAAATGATAGTTTTGAACCAAATGGACCATTATGTGTGTGTAACTCCATTTGTACACTCTCAGTCAGATGGACCCTAACGGGTCCATTTGGCTCCATTTGTACACTCTCAGAGTTAAAGTAACATTGATTTTACAATATAAATGTGGGGTCCCAGAGATAGAAATGCCATTAAATGGGGGTCCGTCTGTAGACTAATGCATGTCAAACTGGGGGTCCTTGAAATTAAACTGGTTGAGAATCACTGCTAGAAACGTAAAAATCTTCTCTTATGGGGTCCCTCGCATATCTTTTCAAATGGGGGTCCGCGGGATAATTAGTGTCAATTTGGGGGTCCTTGACGTGAAAAAGTTTGGGAACCACTGCTCTAGCACATTGAAATTGTATGAATGTATTTAGTATTGATTATATTTTTCAGTGTGTCTCCCCAGCCCCCCAAACAACACAATGAACATGGAATACATAGCTTTGTTATGGACAGATATGAACACATATATGGTGATGTTATGTATAAGCATATATCTGTCAATCAGTCAGTCAATCAATGAATCAATCTATCAATCAATCAATCCTTCATTGAACTTAATCCAGTTGTTACGGACCACGGTCCTTTTGATTATTTGTTATTTGTTTAAGTATAATTATTATTTATGGTGACTATTAAATTAGGATAATAATTATAAGTTTGGGAAATGTATTGTGTTTTATGGCATGTGACAAGTTGTGTTTCTTCTGTTTGTGAATGAGGTGCTGAGAACATGAGACTGTTGGCTACAGTACTCAAGGGAATGCATACAGACATGGCTGTGAGTGACAGGTCTCTGATTGGACCTGCCCCTCTCTTACTTATTGGTTCTCCCCGACAACACCAGTTTCCTGTTGGCTGGGCACTCTTCCTGTTGCTCTATAAAAGCTCAGTTGAACTTGACTTCACTAGGGGACGACAGCGCTTCAGCAGCAGAGAATCGATCCCTCTTGTCCTCTCTTGTGCCTGCCTTTTGATTTAGTTTGTTATTGTTTCTGGTTCATTGCCGTAAGTTATGATTTGTTTTGTTTAGTCCAGTTTTCGTTTGAAGTAATCTTTAATTTATTTATGAGTCTGTAAACCAACTATTTATCCTTGTTTTAAAAGCCCGGTTCCTACCTCCACCATGTAGGAGTGCCAGGTCTTTTTCTTTTGGTACTTTATTGTAATTTTGGTTAGTTAGGGTAGTTAGGGATTTAGAATTGTCTTTTGTTTAAACTCTGTTAGGGCCTTAGGTAGGGGTAAACTTTTGTTTTCTAGTTAGATTCGTTTTGTTAGAATAGCACCTGCACTCTGAAGCTAACTTATGGGAGAATGTGAACCAGAATTGTATGAATTGTCTCTGCCACTGAAAGAAAAGGGCTGCTACAAATAAATTGAAGTTCTTTTCACCCTGTCTCCTCTCAAATTGTGTCATGTCCCTTCACCCTAGACGAAGGTCCATAACACCAGTATTTTGCCAAATGTTCGCCTCAGGATATCGACACTATACGGTTCATGTAATGAAGTTAGATTCTGGATTAGTTAGCCACATTCTGGATCTTAGATTACTTAAAAATCTGACCAGGAAGATCAAGTAATTTCTTTCATCAACGTAAGTGATATTTTCTGGTTTTTCTTTAGTTTTGTACGGCAATGTCGTGCACCAGAAATAAAACTCAGAACATGTTGCATTGTTGTGAGTGCCACAGCTTGTAGATCTGCAACTTTTGCTGTTTTTTTCTTTTCTTTTAGTTTTGGACATAATGAGGTTTGCACCCCACAGAGATGATAAGTAGGCCTACATTTACGTACGTATACTGTAGTACAATTTTGGAGGTACATTTACTTTACTTGAGTATTTACATCAATACTTTATACTTGAACTATACAAACATTTTAACGTTTTTACTCATACAATTATTTGTACTTCACCTATTCAAAAATGTTTTTACTTTTAACAGAGTATTCTTTTATTGTGGCATTGCTACTTTGACTTAAGTAGAACAAAGATTACTTCTTCCATCACTGAACAGGAACCTCGGACTATTTAAAATGTTTATTTGTGTTCTCTTAATTTATCTTATCCTATTTCCTTGTTCTTTTTAGTTGATTATTATAATTCAGCATTGTTCTGTTCTTGCATATATTGCATTAGCTGTTGTTAGCATAGTCTTGCCACACCTTACATTTCACTGCTTCTACCTGTATAACCTTGAGTGAGTGCCAAATAAACTATAATAGATTGATAGTCATGAATGTAAACAGTGGAAGAAAGAGTTCCCAGCTCTCTACACAGCGTCCGTCTGGTTTTCAAGATAACAGTTCCCAAGTATACCTGGCTGTCAAACTACCTGAGTCTCCAGATATTGATAAGGCCCGGTTAGTGACTGTGCAATGGTAGTCATGTGCCTACCATTGTGTGGCACATCTATGCACGAAATGTCTATGTTCACAGGCTTCTGTGTGCGGCCTAGAGGAGCATCTGAGCATGTGCAACCCTATACCTCTTACACCATGTGTCCTTTGGGAAACCGGGCCATTGTTAGCCCATTCTGACCGGGCACCCATTTTGGTGTCGGCATCATGTTATGCTTTAGCTATTTTTGAAAAATCGAAGAGCGACTGACATTTTTAGAATCTGATCTCAGGTCAGAATGGGTTCATCAGGACCAGTGTGTGTCCGGCGGAAACCTCGTATGAATCTGATCTCAGGTCAGAATGGGTTAGTGATGCACATACAGTAGGCCCTTCACCAGAGGGAGTTCCTCTGACCTTGTCCCTCAAGTCACTCCAGGGTAAAAATGCATTCTACTATGCAGCCACAACACAGTGGAATGCTCTACCACTGGCCCTGACATTTCTAAATTCTCCATTAAAGTTGAAAGCTTCCCTAAAAGTATTGCTCCACAAAAAAAAAAGATTTGTCTTAGCCGGGGAGCTAAGACATATCTTTTTGTCTTAGCAATCGGCTCACTCCTTTGACTCCACCACGCCTCTTGTGAGTGGCATCCTTCCATCCATATATGGCCATATATTTCAGTCTGTGGCTCTGGACAACTGGATATATGCCTAAATATGGGCATGGGGTTTGTTTATGGTTATTTCTGAGTCATAGTGACATGGCTATACTGTATGTGGGCTTATCTGGTTTGTTTATGACATGCCTATACTGTATGTGGGCTTATCTGGTTTGTTTATGACATGCCTATACTGTATGTGGGCTTATCTGGTTTGTTTATGACATGCCTATACTGTATGTGGGCTTATCTGGTTTGTTTATCCATTATCAGAGTCAGAGTGATGTGGCCGTGGTCCGCCTGCCATCCTGTATGTGGTACTGTTGCCTGTATGGATGCTGAATGTTCCGAGTGTTCAATCAATCAATCAATCAATCAAGGATACAATGCCTTACATATTTTCATGGGCTGGTGTACATTACTAGTGCATGTGTGTTTATTTCAGGCTATTGTGTCTCAGTGTCTGCATGGCATATGTTGTTGTTTTTTGTGCATGTGTGTACAATGTGTGCGTTTATTTCAGTGTATTGTGTCTGCAAAGCATGTGTTGTTTTTTGTGTGCATGTGTACAATGTGTGTGTTTGTATGAGTCAGGATCAATACATTCACACACTTGCAAAAAGGACAGAGAGAGAGAGAGAGAGAGACAATGCCTTTCGCTGAGCCATTCAGTTCTATAATATTAGTTGCTGCTCTGCTCCTGTACATATTCATTTGTCATGGGCAGTTTAATTTATCATCAATATAGTCATTTATGTATAATCTGTTTTACCATTAACGTCAGCAAAACTGGATTTACTGAAATGTTATGCAGGTTGTTAATGCTGTTAACTGCAGTTAACCCATTCTGACCGGGCACCCATTTTGGTGTCAGCATCATGTTATGCTTTAGCTATTTAAAAATAGCAGATCTACAAGCTCATATCGCGCCACCGAGTGGCGCGATACGAGCTTGTAGGTCTGCTATTTTTTGAAAAATCGAAGAGCGACTGACATTTTTAGAATCTGATCTCAGGTCAGAATGGGTTCATCAGACCTGTGTGTGTCCGGCGGAAACCTCGTATGAATCTGATCTCAGGTCAGCATGGGTTAATAAATATGCTCTGGAGCCACTAACTGTAATTCTTTCACTCCTTCATGGTCGCTGTCGGGTGGAAACCTTGTACGTCCAATGTTCATTTTCAGGAAATGTAGACAAAATGACCTGGCTGTTTTCCAATTCATTATTTTGTCACAAGCTCTTGTGATAATAATTTTCATTTGTTAGGTATGTATGCTTCTATATAAAACCCACCGACACACTAAACCTCTTTAACATCTTAAAGCGCGAATAACATGCATTTTAAAACTGCTTTTAATATTTAATATCATATTGTCTAATGTCCCTCAAAGCTATTTCTAATGGTTTGAGCCTCAATCACTCACACTCTGATATAACCAGGCCTTGTCATTACTTTCTGGACTTTGAAAGTAGTTTTGGCTGCAGTACCACAATGTCCTGAGGTGCTGATATGCAGATTATTTAATATTTGAGTCATTATAATACTGATGCTAGATAAAACCAGGCTCGTTTCCATTCCATGCCAGCTTGGAAAATCAACAATGGTGGACATTGTAAACAAAGTGGAAATGCAAATTTGGAACTGAAGACTGAAGAAGAGGAGGAATTATACAAAGTAGGGTGACATTGATGACATCACGATGAGGCCAAAATCAGTTGAGCTGTTCCTGAGAGCAATTTCCATTAAAACACCTATATGATATGAAAGCCTGATTGTTCAAAATTGTTTTTTTTGTGGGGATAGAAAACACATATGGGAGCCCCAAAAACACAAAAGAAATTGAAAAAGTTGAATTTGATGTTATAGGTCCTTTAATATTATGGTATATATAATTGTTTTAAAGCATTGCACCGCGCCGTGACTTGTAGTACAGCTTGAGGGGTTGAACTATCAAGACACCATATTCTTAAAGAAATCACACCCGTGTGAAGTGAGGGGCGCTAATACATTACAGTCTAACTCATGTTGATTAGGTGATGTAATGGTGATGTAAAACAAACGTGCCAACACAAACATTAACCATTAACAATAAAGAGACAGTATGACGTAAACGACACATGACGACACATTTTCCCTTTATTGTCAATGCGTTTACTAAACAAACTTTGAACTAAAGACAAACATTAAACCTGTGTAAAGTAGGGGCTCAACAAAAAGTCTGGGGAAAAAAAGGAGAAATAAAAGACACCATATTCCAGCTTTAGTTTTCTCTTGCCGGTTTCTAAGCAGAATGTTTGAAAGTAAAGGGGGTGCTTGGGTCCAGAAATCAGGAAAAGTGCTATACAGAAGTCAAACACGTTTGAGAACCACTGCGGTACTAAAGGACAGGCTGAGTTGTTTTGCTTCCGTAGCTAAATGTGGGCCTGTATGGCCCTTTGAGACTGTGACAGCAGCACATTGAATGAATGAATGAATAGTTTATTTCGGTACTTACATTTTTAAAGACAGATTGCATTATACGGTCAAGGGACAGGGACAGCTCTCTCTGTCTCATTGCCAGAGGTGGAAGAAATACTCTGATTTAGTTTTACTTAACCCATTTTCACATTTTGACCTGAGATCAGATTCTAAAAATGTCTTCTACATGCTGACAGTTTTCTGAAAAAGCTATGTTTCTATGTCAGTCGTTCTTCGATTTTTCAAAAATAGCAGACCTACAAGCTCGTAGCGCCACTCGGTGGCCACTCGGTGGTGCGATATGAGCTTGTAGATCTGCTATTTTTCAATAACTAAAGCATAACATAATGCTAACACCAAAAGGGGTTCCCGCCCAGAAAGGTTTTACTTAAGTAAAAGTAGCGAGTTTTTGTGTTAATCAACGCACCACTTGATCATACTAACTACAGCGTCACTCAAACGTATCAAAAGTGGCAGATCTATAAGCTTTGAGCTTGTATATCTATTTTTGGACATTGTGAGGTTTCAACCCAACATTCATGAATAAAAGGAAATGATAATATAAAAAAGGAAATTACAGTAAGTACAAGGACCAACAAATGTAAGAATTGGTTGGACATGTTTTTGAAAATGTGCCACCTTGTGAGCTTGCAGTATAAAATAGGGC
The DNA here is from genome assembly GCF_964188405.1 of Protomyctophum parallelum. Lineage (NCBI taxonomy): Eukaryota > Metazoa > Chordata > Actinopteri > Myctophiformes > Myctophidae > Protomyctophum > Protomyctophum parallelum. The sequence continues at coordinate 45,866,863 of NC_139705.1, read as the reverse complement.
TTAAAGGATGATTCACCCGTTTTCCACCCATCTTCATATAATTATGAATTATTAATTATGAACAAATGAAAACCAATTCTACTTGGTCTGTCTCATAGGAGGGCTGTGGACACTTTAGAAACACGCGTAACAGTGACATCATCGTTAGGCAGATTTCTTTCCTTTCTTTATTTTAAGATTTGTAATAATGGCTTCAATGGCTTCCATTATACCCGTTGATGATGTCTGTCAATTTAGATTCCCCGTCGATGATGTCACTCATAAGTGGGTTTCTGAACTGTCCAGTGTCCACAGCCCTCCTCTGAGACAGACGGGGAAACAAAAATGGTACCATATTATTATTAGCATTAGTGAGGACCAATTATATGACGATGGCTGAAGTTGTCCTTTAAGTACAATACTTGAGTAATATATGTTCTTAGTTACTTTCCAGCACTGGTAAAAAATCTCTTAGGTGCGTGAAGCCCTCTTCTTCCGGTGCTTCTATTCCCTGGCTGTCACTTGTCACTTCCTATGACCAATCGTCCTGACTCCTCACACTGTGTGTCCCCTCTCTGCACTGCTGCCCTGGTCACCAACGCTATGGGGACAGCCCGGTGCGTCTCACTCTCACTGCCTCCTCTGGGGAGGGTGAAGAAAGCATCCAGCTGCTCCTTGGCTGCCCCTGGGGCTTCAAGTCACGTCTGTCATGCTGCCACTGCTGTGTGTGTGTGTGTGTGTGTGTGTGTGTGTGTGTGTGTGTGTGTGTGTGTGTGTGTGTGTGTGTGTGTGTGTGTGTGTGTGTGTGTGTGTGTGTGTGTGTGTGTGTGTGTGTGCGTGTGTGTGTGTGTGTCCTCAATAAGTAGTAAAGTGTGCCGCTTGGGATACTATTTACATTATGAAGAGAGAATATATACAAAAAAAAAATGTATATCGAATTAGCACAACTGTCAACAACCCAATGCCTCATTCAATTCAATGCAATTCATTGAGGGCTTATGGTAGGTAGAAATAATGCGCTTTTGGACAAAATAACACCTGGACCTCTTTGGTGGGGACGTAACAACTACAAATATAGGTAAGAAAGCCTTCTAGTCTGAAATGCTCCTTTAACTAAAAACTACAGGACTTGTTTTTTATAGGCCAAGTACAGTAGTACTGTGAGTGGTAGAGTATGGTAATACAATATACTGTCCCTACTCCATAGTACATCTGCAATGGTTGTATTTCGTTTTACAGGTTTTAGGAAAAGGCCTACATAGACAGACCTGTTGCCAATTAAGCCAATCATACTGAATGAATCATATATACTCAGTCTAACAACATCCACAACACACAGAAGATCAACATCAGTCTTCAAAAAAAGATGGTCGCTATGTCAAAGGCTCAAAGCCCAATTAAAACCTCTAGCTTGAACTTAAAAAGGAATAGCAAACTCACACATGATAATTGAAGTCAAGTGACCAAGAACCATGTACAAATACCTGGATGATGTTCCCCGTTACAACTCACTACCTTCAACATCAGACACAAGACAACATAAACATACAAATTGAAGATTCACTCCAGAGCCAGAGCATGTTTCGTTGTCACCCCAGTCATTATTGGGTCCCAAAATGACAGCATAGTAACAATAGCTTGAATCACATACAGTAGTACACACACTCACACAGCATACAACACAAGAAGCAAGAAAAACAACCAAACAAAGTTCCTACCTTGAGCCGCCGATGGCCGCATGCAGGGTCAAACTTTGGAACCCATCCTGGCAAGCACATTCAGGACCTGGACCAATTAGTGACGGGCTTCAGGGGTCCAGCATTCACAGCTGTATACTGTAGTATAATAGTCTCTACAGGACTGAGTAGAAGCTGAACTTGATATGGTGGGGAGGTCGGACTTCCACACACTGAGTGAAAACAGAGAAGGACATGGTTTTGCAGCGTTTGAGTAACTAAAATGATCAGAGCAGATCATGTGGTTGTGTAGACTGTACTGGGCAAGATCAATTTCTAACTTGTAACCTACAGTATACCAAAAGTCAAGGTTATACACACAACATTAATTCATTTTCATTTGAATGCATTTCAAAAGACACAAATGGAAATTGTGTTTGTAAAGTAACTGATATCTGAGCAGGTGTATGAAGAAATGATGTGAATCAGGTTGTAATTCAATAGTATAGCACGTCACAACCTAGCCCCTTTCGGAACCCTCGGTTAAGCTTTGCTGAAGTTCGGACGTCGCTTAAACGTAGGGTCCCTGTAAGCACTCAATAGGATGCAGATGTGCGCGTTTGCACTTCCGCATTTTTGGCACCACATTTTGGTGACAACGTTTGTAATAAACCAGCCCGTTTGTAAATCCGTCAATATTTGAGCGAGTTATGACTGATTTTTATTTTGTTTGAGCTGCCATAGAACATACTGTACTATAGCCCCGAAGCAAGATGGCCGCTGGGTGAACTACGTCACTCCGCCTTGAGCCATCTAGCCTTAATATATCTATGGGGTGACATGCAGTGAAGGCCGTTGGGATCGGGAATCTACCCGCGGCACACTGCCAGACTGGATTATCAGCCAAGGTGCCTGGACCGCTGAGCCACGGCCCAGGCCTACCTGCTTTTTACTAACACTAACTTTACAAAGATGCCCAGAACATCGGGATGAACCTGTGTAGTCTGCTTCAACAGTAGGCAACATTCAACTTTGGAGAGAAACGGAATGTCAAAAAGAATACACCGCAGCAGTGGCTGAGACCAGAGCCATATAGTCTGGTGGTTTATATGAAACGGCCCTCAAAGTCACTGCAGATAAATATCTATGAGTCATTCCACGAAACAGGTACGATTTGGCCTTTTTTGTTGTTGAAATTTTGACCAAAAGGTTTTACTTTTCTGAATACCCAACAATACATCCAAAAAGCTACTACAATGCTAGCATGTCAGTGAGGCAAATCAAGCAGGCCTACTGTACAGGCTTCAATAATAATACTGTCTATGTAGAAGTTAGCTCACAATCACAAACTTATGTGCATACTCCCTTTCCAGGAGTTGCAAGTGGCTTTGCTGTGGGAGCATTCGAGTTCAACGCACTTTTACTACTGTAGCTCCCCTCTGATACCCTTTATTCTAAACTCGGGTGCAGGATTAAGACTCAGTCTCTGTCCCCACCGAGTTACAACTGCCTAGACCTGTTAGATCTCAACATAACTCAGCCAATTACCAAACGTACCTTAGTCACTCTTCCTCTTATCTGAAGCATAATGGGACTAACTCTGTTCCCAGGTCATTATTTCTGACTGGTTGCTTTATTGCTGCTGTGAACAGTGTTGGCAGATTTAGCAAGAGAAACAAGAGGCCATGGGTCTATGAAAACAAGCCCAAAAGAAGCGACTAGTGTTACCACTTTACATCGACTATTTGAAAATAGCCGACATCTTTTTAGGAGATAAAGCAGGTTGGCGTGAACACAGCTTAGTTCAGTGACCATGGGGGTCACTGAACTCAATTTGCACCCGATCGTCACAAGCCACACTATTCCCAAGATCTTTATGGCTTTTTTTCAGAGAGACAAATCAGGAGAAAATCTACTTTATTATCAACCTTTCTCTGTCATATGGCAAAACTCTAGCACCATGGCAACCATAGGACTGTGAGATTTACTTAGGAGACCATTCATAGGATTTGTGTACCATGTTGCCTCTAGTGGTTCCAATCGGGGTGGACCTTCTTCCTAAATTCACAATCTTTGATGATTGCACACAACACTCCTACCTTTCTACTCAAGAAAGGGTGTGTTCAGAACAGATAGACACTCATGGTTGTACACCAAAAATACAGACAGAAATCACCAAAGTAACACCATGACAGAGTGCTACACATAAAGGCCCGTCGCATATCGACATATCCCCCATTGCATTTCAATAGTGCACCAAAGTCCATTCCTCCAGGCGCGTACTGGAATCTACACTAAAGGCATTCTGATGGCAGATCTCACAAACGTCCTATGTTTACTGGTGCTAGATCCCATAAGAGTGTGTTGCTGTAACAGAGAAAGGTTGTAATAAAGTAGCCTTTCTCTTGATTTGTCTGTCTCTGTCTCTCTGTCTCTGTCTCTGTCTCTGTCTCTGTCTCTCTCTGTCTCTCTCTCTCTCTCTCTCTCTCTCTTTCTTTCTCTCTCTCTCTCTCTCTCTCTCTCTCTCTCTCTCTCTCTCTCTCTCTCTCTCTCTAAAATATTGCGTGGCTTGAGACAATCTGGTCCAATATTTAAGTTCAGTGACCATGGAAGAAACATTTAGAAGCTGTGAATGAATAGACTCAAACCTGCTTCCGGTCTCCTAAAAGGCAGCCACCTACTGTATGTGATGCAGATACAGGAAGTATAGTACAGTACTATCTGTGTGCCTGCACCGGCCCTCCCATTAGCCGATTTTAATATGCTTGAGGTTGGGGCCACTGTATGCAGGCTGCTACGCGGCCCTCACACCTACTGTACGCTGCAGTGCCGATCCGACCGCTATGTCTGAGTCCTTGTCAGAGTACCCGTTGGACTTGTCGCGTCATAGAGTTTGAAGTAGATCGGTCCCGTGCACACTGGGGTTCTGGACAACCGGATCTCCATATGTGCCTGTACTGTATATGGGCGTATATGGGGTTTGTTTGTATATGTCTGAGTTGTGGTGACTTAATTGGCCGAGGTCTGCACCGCCTGCCCTCCCTCACTAGCCAATTTTAATATAGGATTTCTGAACGTTTTGGTTCCATTCCATCTGAAAAATTGAAACCGTTTTGGAGATATGAGGTTTCTGCCCGACAGCAATGATGTGCACGTGGGATTCAGAGGCTGTAACAGAGAGGAGGAGGAAAAGGGGGCTTTTTTATTCTAGCACATAAAGCTCTGTCAGCAGCGGCCATCCTGTTCAACATCAGCACATACTCTGTGTTGTGAAAACGTCTAAACCATGAACAGGATGGAATAATTACAAGCTAATGAAAACCACAAGGTTAGATATAGAAATATAAATAAAAAAGCAGAGAATTGGGGGATAGGATATCGTGGCTGTCGGATGGAAACCATGCATGTCCGAAATCATTGGTCTGGAGGAAATGTAAAAAAGGAATCACCTGTGTTCCAATGCAAATAGCAGATCCACAAACATGTTGCGTTGCGACGTGCTGTGAGCTTTTAGATCTGCTATTTTCGCACAACACTCTTGTACGATGAAGTACAGTAGGGCGTTCAATCATGAAAAAAAGTTTAAATATGGAGATACAAGGTTTCTGCCTCTCGACAGCGTACAAATAAAAAAAATGCCAGTGAAGGGGGATAGGATGATATGTAGGGAGAGGGTGGGGGTCACGTTATAGGAGAAGATATGTAGGGAGAGGGTGGGAAGGGAGGACGGATGTATATAATGCAGAATGACAGCAGCTGCCATGGGGGAGGGTAGGGAGTGAGATAAAGGTCTGGAGAGGAGGAGAGAGGAGAGACAAAGGGAGGAGAGGAGAGGAGAGGAGAGGAGAGGAGAGGAGAGGAGAGGAGAGGAGAGGAGAGGAGAGGAGAGGAGAGGAGAGGAGAGGAGAGGAGAGGAGAGGAGAGGAGAGACAATGGGAGGAGAGAAGAGGAGAGGAGATGAGGGGAGAGGAGAGGAGAGACAATGGGAGGAGAGAAGAGGAGGGGAGGGGAGAGGAGAGGAGAGGAGAGGGGAGGGGAGGGGAGGGGAGGGGAAGGGAGGGGAGGGGAGGGGAGGGGAGGGAGAGGAGAGGAGGGGAGGGGAGGGGAGGGGAGGGGAGGGGAAGGGAGGGGAGGGGAGGGGAGGGGAGGGGAGGGGAGGGGAGAGGAGAGGAGAGGAGAGGAGAGGAGAGGAGAGGAGAGGAGAGGAGAGGAGAGAAATCACTGATGTAATGAGAAATGAAAGGGGGGGGGGGGGTGAATACAACAATTACAATAGCTGAGTATACAGTCAGATTTATAGGACTACTCCCATAGGCGCATTGTGAGACAATTTTAGGCTCCTGGACATTAGCCTCATGGCTAATAAGCCAGACAAGAATCAGCCGTTGGCCAAAAAAAATGCCTGCAGGAGGATAAAGACAGTGTGATATTAGTCTGGCTTATTAGCCAGGCTATACCTGGGCATGCAGGGCTTGTGCACGCGCGCACACACACACACACACACACACACACACACACACACACACACACACACACACACACACACACACACACACACTCTGAGACACAGAGTGAGTAGCCTAGACATATTATAATGAGCATTGGTTAATTGAGGACCAGTTATGTGAAGTTAGGTTGAAAGTTGGTGGAGTGAGTTAGGCCTATTAATGAACATTGTGAAACTGTGATACTTTATGCTAATACTTTTGTACTTAAGTTTTACTTCAAATAGAGCTCCCATCTTGTGGGATCAAATGTTTAATAAGTCGCTGTCGGGGTGGAAACCTCACATGTCCAGAGCTGTTACTTTTCATGATTCAAATTCAAAAGTAGAAGACCGACAAGCTCAAAACGTGACGAATCGGGGCCGCATTTCAACCTGCTTCGTTTGTGTGGCTGTTGCTATTGAGTATGGGCATTAATTAATGATAAAACACAAAAGGTTTAATGGATATATTATTTTCTGCCCGACAGCAAAGATCTATGACAGAGTAAGAGTATTTAATGTACGAGTATTCATTTGAGATTTGAGAGAGATATTGCTACTGAATAAGTCGTTTACCTAATTAATACGTATAGCCTACTCGCTGGCAATCCCTCACCTCTCCAGATCATGGCTCTATCAAGCTGCCGCAGATGTCTCAGCCAGCATTATGGCCACTTAGACCTTATAAATTATAAGACTGGTCAATAAAAAAAGAGAAAGATTATCCAGCGTGAAAAGGTTAATGAGATGCGAGCCGCGGGCCATTTTCTAACGAGCTGGCTGAGTATTCATTAATGATGAGTCACACTGCATTCATCTGGGCGGGGACAGAGAACTGTCATGGAAACTGCTTTGTCAAAAAAAATGCTTCAAGTAAAAAGTTGTCAGTGGTCATATTTGGGATATTCTTAACAAGTAGCATATGCCACTTGGGCACACAGGCCCGGGGCCACAACACTGATGATGTGTCCAAGTTTGTGCATCAGTAGATGTTTAATTTACTGTGACAGTAGCAGTGACAACCATATGGAACAGACTGGGTGACAACCATGAAGAGTGTGGTGACATCTGGAGAGACAGAGGACGGCCGGAGAGATGGCAATCATATACGGTGGTGATGGTTGGTACTGGAAGCCCAAACCACTTCCTCCGTGAGGAGGCGAGGCTGAGATGTGTGCTGTTTTAGGCGCGGCAACGACAACGCAACGCAGAGAAGGATTCCGCAACTTCTGGTCAGACAACTTTTTTCTATAACTTTTTCACTGAAACAGTGTTTTTGTATTATGGCAACTTTTTTCTATATTTTTTGTACAAACGGATGTTTTTAGATACGACAACTTTTTTCTAGTTTTTGTACAAACTGATGTTTTTTGAAATAACTTATGTTTACATTTTTTCTATATTTTTTGTAAAAACTGTTGTTTTCTATATTTAAATAAAATACATTACATTTGACCGTACATTTGACTCTTGTGTTATATTCTTGTGAAATATTCAGTAAAGTATATAAAAGAGCTCAAAAAGTAGGCTACATATTCAGTCATACAACTTACCCCGAAAGTGAAGACAATTCACCCCGGAAAGTGAAGACATCTCACTCCGAAAGTCCAGACATCTCACCCCGGGGTCGTCTGCACTTTTTGGTGATTTGTCTGCACTTTTTGGTGAGTTGTCCGGACAACTCACCAAAAAGATAAAAGGGGTGAGTTATCTTGTTACCACCCTAACCTCCTCCGGGGCAGCGCACCTAAACCTAACCCCAACCCTCTCCCGACCCCCAGCGCGGCTCGGACCAATGCTCCGTCGGACCATAGTATGCCTCCCGAGGACACACAGGCCGGGGTCTGATCAGCCTTGGTCGGGTCGCTTGGAGGAGGATGTACACCCAACGACTCCAGGTTTACACTGATGATGTACAACAACACTGATGTTTGTGCATCAGTAGATGTTTAATTTACTAGCGAAGCGAAGTGACTTTGATCAATAAAACCTTGATACAACAGACCGACTGAAAACCCTCTCCGCCTGGATTTCTTTGAGAAAACACCCTTGTTCATGCACAGAGCCAGCTGGTCCAGATATAAATCAATATGCAAAACAAATGAAATCAAATAAAATTGTGTCAAGTTGTTGTTTTTTTTACTTCGTGTCGAACGCAAATGTACTGAGTGATGACAGTCGAGCCCTTATGAATACCGGTATATGAATCATGATTTAATTTACCTGTCTGTGTGTGATTCCCTTAGCTCATGCGTGTTCCTTCACTCACACCTGATTTTCATTAGGGAGGAAGACACTCTTAATTGGGCTGCTGCATTCTTTAGCCCACTCATTCAAGATGACAGCCAGACCCTTTATACTGCGGTGCATGTATATGCGGTATACATGCGGTGCATAAACGTGTGTCAGCAGTGGCTATCTCTTTCTCTCCATGATGAGACACAGTGTAGAGCCCTCTATCCCATAGCATAGCCCATTAGGCTGACACTGGTTAAGGCAACCTTTTTGGCCATGCACCCCCTTACCTCCCGGTAAAATATGAATTGCTATATATTTCCTATATATACACAATTATGCACACATATGAACCTGAATATGGCATATATAGCCAGCATATAGGCTATATTCAGCATATACTTGCCATATATTGGCATCATATGTTAATATATTTATAATAAAACCATAGCACCACCATTAGCCTTTTCATGTCACGCACCCCTAGAAGGTGCTCGGGTGCACGCACCACAGTTTGGGAACCACTGGGTTAAGGCACAACACGCTAACCTGACGCTGCCAGATGGGGGCGGTATTGGGTAACCATGTTCCCCAACACAGCACTCATCTGGGATCTCTCAGGGAGTTGAGCTGACACAAATCCGTTCCGTACCGAACCAATCAGCGTGAGCTAAGGGCGGGATATGTGCGAAACCGGATGTGAAGCTATAGACACGTCAATATGATTGGTTGTGTTTGCACGCCCACACGGTGATAGACAGACGGTCCCATCCAATCATCTACCAAGTATCTTGAAAAAAAGGAACAGCCCCGTCATCGAATTTGCTTCCGCGATCCCAGATCCCAATAAGCTGTGAAACAAATTTGTGTAGCAAGCTTCTTGGATCTGGCAGCGTCAGGTTAACAACAACCGTTTCTGAAAAAATATATATAATATATATATTTCATGAGGGCTTTAAACTTCCCTAATCTGGGCATATCAAAATAGCTGAACATTCAGCGAATTTGGAGAAAATCTACAAGCTGATGCAAACAGTTGTGAGCAGCTTTTTGCAGTGGATATTTAATTTGGTGTAGAGGGCCAAAGATATAGACAATTATACACATGGACCCATGGGGGACGCTGGTCAACTAAGTAGCCTATGGTTTGATGGGTCATTATAATCTTGCAGATCAGCAAGTATACCCCTGGTGGACCTCTAGCTCTGATCAATAGCTCTAATGCCTTTGCATTAGAGCTATGCTACTCGATCTTGTCTTCCTGCGATCGTATGAAATGCAGACCAGCCTCTCGTCTGTAGTGAAAATAAAAATAAAGTTTTCCCTACTCACCAATACAAAGGCGACTTGTGTTATTAGATGTCTGGCCAAAAAGTGCATTTTATATGTGTGGTGGTGGGCTCAGAGTGCGTCCACTAATGAAAGTATAGGTTTTCTAATAACAGAAGCCGTCTTTGTATTGGTGAGTAGGGAAAACGTTCTTTTAATTTTCACTACAGACGAGAGGCGCTGGTGGTCTGCATTTCATGCGAGCGCAGGAAGACATATAGCTCTAATGCAGAGGGATTAGATCAGAGCTATGGACCAGAGCTAGTGGACCTCGGGCAACCAAGTAGGCTATAGGGTTCATTGTGGCCCGTTTTAGATCAGCTGTTTTTGCTGTGTGACTCCGTCGTGCGACGGTTGCAGGGGGTCCACAGAAAAATCAAGGAACACTTAAGCCCTACTCTAGTTCATGGAGGTGTGTTCCTCTTATATCAACAAATAAACACAAGAAAGTGCATGTTTTATATATATATATATATATAACCGATTAGTCTGAATAACTTAACACTTAACACTTAAAATTGTATTATGCTTTGGTGGCGTGCAAAATAAATAACTGCAATCATTATTTGAATTCATATTGCTGTAGCAAGCTACTTCTTTCAAAGCCTTTGCAACAGCCTTATGCTAGCAGAGACTATAGGCTATACTGTATAGTAGCCTATAATGATAGCCTGGATTCCTGGCCTCCATTATAAAGTGTCAGCCAGTTTTAATCAATGAGGGATGTTAGCCGGTCCAAAGATGTGCTGATGCTCGGAGAAACCTGTGCTGCAGCACTAACCGAGCCAGTGGTGGGCCAGTAAATAAGTCAGAGGCGTATCTACAATAAGGCGAGGGCAGGCGTCCGCCTGTCCACATCCATTTCTGGCCAAAATCCATACAATGAGAAAAAAAAGAGGACAAAAACAAGACCTGAGAACTATTAGTGGACAGCTGACTGACCGCTGCGGTAGAGCGCGACCCTCAATCACCCATTGGATTGTAAATGCATGCCTTTCAGCCTTTGTATCCTACTCGTCTGGCAGGTATATCTCTTTGAAAACCTTTAGTGCTATGATTTGTGCGCGGGGAGACGACAATTAACACATCTTGCCTATGCCCAAAACGTAATTCCTGGATACGCCACTGAAATAAGTACATATTGTTGCAGGCAGAAACGATATCTCCAATAGTTAAACGTGTTTGTGGTTGTTCCTAAATTAACACCATACTTGATCAGCAGTGTCACACAAAAGTATGGAAAGTAGAAGATCTACTTGCGAGCTTGTAGATCTGCTACTTTTACTGAAACGGTTTTGGACAAATGAGGTGAGCACTGAGGTGAACACAGCATTCAAGTACTTTTGGTACTTGAATACTGCAGACTTTTACTAGTATCGTCTCTTTCGGGTGGAAACCTCATTATGTCCAAAACTGTTATACTTTTCAGTAATCACTAATATATTAAAGTCTAACTCATGTTTATTAGGTGAATGGTGATGTAAAACAGCCAACACAATGCCATTAACAATAAAGAGACAATATGACGTAATGAGGGACAAATGTTCCCTTCATTGTCAATGGCGTTTTTAAAACAAACATTGAACTAAAAACAAACGTTAAACCTGTATATAGCAACGGTAGCAGATCTACAAGCTCAAAACGCTTGCTTTGCATCACATCCGGAGTTTGATGAATCTGCTACTTTTGTGTGATTCTGCAGTAGGCCTATGATCATGTTTCTGCCCGACAACGGTATAGGCCTGCTATATGTTCTAGCACCACTGGCCGGGGTCTGGCCCAGCTATAACTATCTGGGCTGGCTGACTCACTGTCTCCTGTTTACTGCCATTCACTGTGGTTGATGAAGCAGCCCTGATGATGATGATGATGATGATGATGACACACATGGAGAGAAAAACAAGAGCTATAGTAGGCCATTAACTTCTTCAAATGATCCGTTTCATCATTTGAGGTAAACCACCGTCATTGTGTGTTTGGTCAGAATCTCTGCCAGATGTTTTGGACGGACCTCCGAAAAAAGGACACCTCTAATTTTCCTCTTTAATGTTATGACTGCTTGTGTGTGTTGTGGAGAGGAAGGCCAGTATTATGTAATCCAGGCCTGAACGGTGAACACTGTCATCCCCCCCCCCCTGAGGCACACAAACAGTAGTGTCACTCCTTTCTGCAGTTCTTTGGTTCTGTTCATGATGTTGAAATGTTTTTACTGCCCCCTGCTGGTGAAGATTGAAGGAGCACTTACCCACTTTTATACCTTACCTTCTATACTAGTACTATCCTATCCTATCCTGTCTGGATACGGGTCCAGACCGTCCAGTGGGCTCCGTGCAATGCCCCCCACCCCCAAAAAAATGTAGAAAAAATGAAGAATACATGTATGCTTTGAGACATTTGATATAATGCATATAAATGTAATTTAGAAAGCACACCCGTGTGAAGTGAGGGGCGCTCTTATATAACCGTACATCATCATACATCATCTCATTTCGGCCAATCAGAATTTGCGTCCTCACAATGGCATTTAATGTTTGTGTAGTTCTGTTTGCACACACTAAAAGCTGGACATCGCCCCTCAAAAAAAAGTAACAAAGCCAATCTTTCACTTTTCACAAATTAAAGCGGTTTTTGTGAACCCTCCAGTCCTCACAGACTATGAAACCTATTGTTTGTGATTGCCCGGATGGAACGGCAGGTGGAAATGACGGGTATGTTGACTATAGTCTAGTCTTCATATAAATGCTCTTCACAAATGTTCATTGTAAGATGCCACCTTTTCTGTCTCACTCTGTTATTTTTTCCCCACGATTTTGCAACACATTTTTTCACCCAGTATCAATTATCTAATGTAATCCTGGGCACTACACTTCCTCTGCCAACCTGGGGAGGCCAGCGGACTGACCTCATGCTTCCTCCCATGCATGAGGAGTCCAAGCTGCTTCTTTTCACCTGACGCTGCCGGACGTAGCGTGTGGAAGGAACATGTTATTCTGACCAGTTAATTTTCCCTCCATCCTCCATCCCCCAAACTACCTCCCCTGCCATCGCTATGGCTATGCACAAAGCTGGGCTTTAAAATCACACCTGTGTGAAATGAGCGGTGCAACTATACTCTTATTGTGATAGTTACTGTACGGTACAGTTTAATTGTTAGTTATACTTTTATTGTTATAGTGCGAACCTGCGCAACAGTGCCACTTTAGGTCACCCAGCGGTACTGCAGCTGTTCATATACCAAACAGACAGATGGTCACTGTTTCCACACCTAAGCGCAAAACGGCCCACAGCCGCGGACAGAAGAAGCTGTGCGCAGTTTTTTGCGCAGGTTTTAGACAGCTGGTGGATGGAAATTAAGCTCCACCTCCACGGACAACTGACGCGGAGGAGAGCATTTCCGGGAATCTGGCCGTCGCGCAAGTCGTCTGCGGAAGTGGAGCTTCTTTTCCATCCACCAGCTGTCTAAAAACCCGGAAAAAGAAGCTGCGCGCAGCCGAGAACGTGCGCGGCTCTTTAGATAGTGTGGCAGCACCTATACATAGACACAGACACATAGGGACACACAAAGCCAGTCATTGGAGCGACGTGCACCGCTCAAAAATAAATAAAAAACCTGCCTACTGGTGATGTCACTGGTATGTAGGTTTCTGAGCTGTCCTCAGTGGAGTGAGTGTGGCATAAAATGGTTCCATCCATGATATGAGCATTAGTGAGGACCAAGATAAGATTGGAAATGTGCGAAGGGCTTTTTTTATGTGAAGGGTAATAGATCAGGAAATTAACACAACAGTCATACATTTCTTTTCTTTTTTTTTGTTTGTTTGTAACATTTGTTTACAAAAGAATAGCACCAGAATGACACGCAGTATTCATAAAAAGGATCAGACAAAAGTGTCCATGCACGCACACGCTCACGCACACGCTCACACACGCGCTCACACACACGCACACACACAGGGCGTCAACAATGTGCTTGCCAGAAGAAACCCGTAGCAGCATATTAGTCCAATACCATTTGCTTTGTTATAGTTTTTTTTTCTTTTCTTTTTTTTCTCTCACAAGCATCTCTAATATAACATAACAATGCAGTCACTTCATATAAGTTAAACAAAAAATGTGTTATTGTTGTCAGAACAAAACAATCACGATCAAAAAGAGAAAGAGGGGGGGAATAAAAGAAACGAAAACAAATGCCCTATAGGAGAAAAAAAAAAGAATCTGGAGGGAAAATATTACCCAGCTATATACAACCAATATGTGTCTTGGAAACTCTCATGTTTGTCTCTGTCTCATGTCCCTCCTCCACTGAGCTGTAACACCCCAGTACACCTGGGGGCGCTGTGTCGAGAAGAGGCTGATGGGGAAATTACTCACACGCTCCAGTTCAGTCCATTTGTGTCTGGCACATGGTGACAGGACGGAAAAGAGGAAAGTCTGATTTATAGTCCGTCACATGGGTGGCGTTTGCGTGACGGATATACAGTAGTCGCTCCGCAAGCTCACGGCGCCACAGACCGTGACGGGTGACATTGGTGAGCTGGCAGAGCGGCTGTTTCACCCCCATGAGAGCTGAGTTTAAATGAGGCAGAATGCTACATCCACACCAAATGCGTTAGACGTTCGTCAGGTTGAAGGCTCCGATTGGTTATCAATGGACAACATTGCCATGATTTGGCTCCGTGAGCACAACACAGCCAGGTTTTACAACCTGTCACCGTATCTAAACTTTGCATAAAAAATCCTTCTCAAATGACTTCCATCCAACAAAACGCACCAAAAAAACTAACACCTCCCACACGAGGCATACGAAACTGTGATACAGCATACAGTTGCACCCTCTGGTCGGAGCATATACAGTAGGGGTCCGCAAACACATTTGGTGTGAACGCATCGCAAGTCGCACTAGCCAGGCGAGTAACCGTTTGCTGAATATAGTGATCCTGCAAGCTCACGACAACATCGCAAAACAGTCGTGTTTCGCGATGTTGTCGCGATGTTGTCGCAGAGCTATTTTCCAGCCCACCGCCACGAGAAGAAGCTTATGCACTTCAACCCCAGCATTTTGGGGAAAGCTTTCACAGAAAATAGCCGATCGACAAGCTTATTGAAGCAAAAGCTTCCCCACAATAACAACAGAAAAGACACTGGCATAGAGACTAGAGGGACTCCGCTCAACCATATGGGGCTTAAAGGAGAATACCGCTCATTTTCAACATTGAACTATGTCGAGAAATACCTTAAAGTTGTTGTGTAGAAATAATGAAAAAAAGTTCCCCCCTTCTGTTTAGCCTAGAACTGGAGGTCATGTGATCAGTGACATCACGAAGATGTACTCTGCAGGCCAAAGTGTACACCTTCGTGATAGGGGGGGCAGGGGGCAGGGGGGGACCTTTTTTGATCATTTCCAAACACCAACTTTATTAAGGTATCATTTATTAATGACATAGTTCAATGTTGAAAATGAACGGTATTCCCTTTTAAGTGGTTAAATCAATCATAAGTCACCCGGAGGAGGCGTGCGAGAAGCACGCACCACAGTTTCTTTTTAGTCCTTTTCTTCCATAAGCTTATTATTCCAGCCGCTACTGGTCCGACCTCTTGGCGCAGTCCCTTCAGCTCCCCCTACTGGTCCGACCTCTTGGCGGCAGTCCTTCAGCTCCCCCTACTGGTCCGACCTCTTGGCGCAGTCCCTTCAGCTCCCCCTATTGGTCCGACCTCTTGGCGCAGTCCTTCACCTCCCCCTTCAGCTCGGCGAGCTGCTCCGAGTGCTGCGCCAGCGTGCCGTTGACCCGCGCCAGGTACGAGTCCGAGTGGCGCTCCAGCTCCGCCCGGATGCGCTCCAGGTGGTCGGCCAGCGCCGCCAGGCCGCCGCACTGGCCCTCCACCGTGCTCACCCTGCTGTCCACCTCCTTGACCTCCCGCTGGACGCCCAGCGCCGTGCTGCGGCAGCCCTGCAGCTCGCCCGTCAGCTGGCGCCGCAGCGACGACAGCTCGCCCTTGAGCTGGGAGAGCCGCCGCTCGCCGGAGCCCAGCAGCGAGGCCTGGTGGCCCACCAGCCGCGTGATGCCGTGCAGCTGGTTGGCCAGCTGGTCCTCGCGCTGCTCCCACGTGCTGTTGGCGTGGCCCACCTCGCGGGCGATGAAGCTGACCGAGTCCCGCAGGCCCTTCAGGGTGCGGTTGACCGAGTTGATGTTGACCTGTTGAGGAGGAGACGGTTATTATGGAAGACGTGTTAGTTCACATTTTGCACTTTAAAGTGGTGCGATGTTAGACTGGCTCCTGCGATGTGTTTTTGTTAAAATATGTGTTAAAGTGTGAAGTGAGGGGCGCAGCGAGGGCAGGATTTATTTTATTTATTTTATCAGGCAGATGATGTCTTACGTTGTCTTTTACTGCCCTAAACAAACATTCAAGTCCATAGACTTACATTACAACTGCCCTAAATAAACATTAGGCTGGCCTTGATGTAATTTCGGAAAGCCATGCATTCTCTCAAAATGCTCAATATTCTGATCTATATCTATAGCTCTATATCCCAATCACTGCTATGGTTTTTTACGGGTCTTTAAACATAAAATATTGTTTCAGGTCGGGATACCAATTTCATCCAATCAGGATATTGGGTGGAAACCTCATTATGTAAAAAAATATGGCAAAAGTAGCAGATCTACAAGCTCAAAACGAGTTTGTAGATGTGCTACTTTTGATACTGTGACACTGTAGTAGGATCAAGTGCGTTAATTTACACAAAAACACACAAATCTGGAGATAAGAGGTTTCTGCCAGACAACAACAAAATACACATACAGCTCTATATTGCACCACCCCTTACCTCTTATACCTAAACTTATTTGCCATTTCTTACTATTTTAAAACATTTTAAAATAGCTCAAATAGCTGATCTACAAGCTCACAACGTGTGGATGTAGACTGTCTTAGTCTAGGGGTATATGGGGTGGTGGTGGTCAGTTCCTTCCCCCCACCGTGCACTGACCTTAAGCAGGGTGATCTCTCCGTGTATGGTGTGGATGTAACGTGTGGATGTAGACTGTCTTAGTCTAGGGGTATATGGGGTGGTGGTGGTCAGTTCCTTCCCCCCACCGTGCACTGACCTTAAGCAGGGTGATCTCTCCGTGTATGGCGCCCTCGTGCTCCTCCTGGGCGATGCGGTGCAGCAGACCCGTCAGCGTGCCGTTCAGGCGCCCCAGCTGCTCGGCGTGCGAGTCCAGGCGCCGCGTCATCTTGGCGCACTCGTCCTGGGCGACCACCCCGCCCTCCACGGCGGGCGCCGGCAGCAGGGCGCCGCCGTCAGGCGAGCAGGCCGACGTGCAGAGCAGCTCCAGGTCGGTGAGCTGCTTGCGGATGCCGTCCAGGTCGCCCTCCACCTGCCGCCGCATGGACTCCATCTCCGTCTCCAGCGCCGGGACCACGTGGCCCTCCAGGAGCGCCGGCGCCGTGGCGTTGCTCAGCTCCTCCACCGCCACGAACACCCGCTCCTCCAGGGTCTTCAGCTTGTCCTCCAGGAAGGTCTTTATTTAAAGGAAATATTCATATTAAAATAAATACTGTTAAAAAGGTATAGGGGGCAATATATATGGAATAAATATTGTTAAAGGTATGGAAATGTGGAACAAATATTTTGAAAGGTAGGGCAATATATCTAATAAATGTTGTTAAAGGTAGGGCAATAGACACAAGGGACAACTATTTTTATTTACAAATGAGTCCAGTGGTTCCCGAACATTTTCAGCTCAAAGATAAATGTGATGCCTTCCCGGGACCCAAACTCACACAAATATCTCATTAATTAATCTCCATAACCTCAGAACGAAAATACATCGCCTGGATGCAACTGGGACGTATCCTCAGTGATGTATCCCAAGGTCATCACCTGGGACGTATCCTCAGTGATGTATCCCAAGGTCATCACCTGGGACGTATCCTCAGTGATGTATCCCAAGGTCATCACCTGGGACGTATCCTCAGTGATGTATCCCAAGGTCATCACCTGGGACGTATCCTCAGTGATGTATCCTGAGGTCATCACCTGGGACGTATCCTCAGTGATGTATCCCAAGGTCATCACCTGGGACGTATCCTCAGTGATGTATCCCAAGGTCATCACCTGGGACGTATCCTCAGTGATGTATCCCAAGGTCATCAACTGGGACGTATCCTCAGTGATGTATCCTGAGGTCATCACCTGGGACGTATCCTCAGTGATGTATCCTCAGGTCATCGGGGTTTCGGGTCTCCCAACATCTTACCCCTCACTCGGGTGACCCAGCCGGGGTGATCAAGTCCCGACTTATGACCCAGTAGCTACCCTCGATCAGACCCACTAGGGAAAGACAGGGCCGCACAATCCGTTGGAACCACTCCGGAACTACTCTGCCGGGACTGAGAGGTACAATTCTGGTATGTGGAGGGACTATAGACTCTGTGGGTTGCCTCCTGTCCGGGCCCCTCCTACGTCTCACCAGGTCCACTCCTGCACGCACCAGGAGCACCGCCAGGACCTGTGCGTTGCGCCAGACTCCCAGCACCAGACACTTCATTCAGGAGTGGTGGATTCTTGAGCCGCAATGGTTCTGCAGGCTCCATATTTAATAGTGTTATATTTATTTATTTTTATTTTTATTTTATGGGCAGGGGCCATGTCCAGAGCCCGGGCAGAGGCCTTTTGTGGCGGTTCTGGACAACCGTGGGTCCGACCGACTCGACACCGGGCACTGCAGGAACGCGTGTGTCGAAATTTGAAGGCGGTGGGGCGAATGGTTCTCGAGCTACGTGGATTACAGATGTACGTACAGTACACACAGAGATAGATATAGATTTATAGATGTTAATATCCAGCATGTGAAATGATCTGTTGCCTTGCCTTGAAGCCGTCCAGACTTCCAGGGAGGAACCCCCCTCCGTCCAGGAGCCCCCCCTCGGTGGCGTTGAGGCGTCCCTCCATGTCCACCAGGCGCGTCTCGATCATGGTCTCTACGTGCAGCGACTGGTCGCTGAGCGATGTCTGGAGCTGGCGCTGGGACTCGGTCAGACCTTTGACCGACTCCTCCAGGAGGAGGACACGGCGGGACAGGCTGTTCACCTGGTGTTGAAACACAGACGTTTCCGTTATAAAAAGAATATCTTCTCACGTCAGTCATCTTCACATTCAAAGCAAAATGTCTAGGGTGAATGTTTAGTACTGCAGTGCATTCACCAAGTGTTGTAGCCGTCTCAAGAAGAATAAATACTCTGTTACAAGTAAAAGTCCTGAATTAAAAATTTACTTGAGTAAAAGTATTGATATCAAAATGTAACTTAAAATGTATTAAAACAGCAGCTCTACAAGCTGCGGTGGTAAGTGACAGTAACTAAAGTTTTCAACTAATTGTAGTGGAGTATTTGCCTCTGAGATGTGGTGGAGAAGAAGTAAAAGTTCTGAAAATTCGAAATACTTATGGTAAAG
Source organism: Protomyctophum parallelum (assembly GCF_964188405.1). NCBI lineage: Eukaryota > Metazoa > Chordata > Actinopteri > Myctophiformes > Myctophidae > Protomyctophum > Protomyctophum parallelum. Next base: position 45,847,698 of record NC_139705.1, on the reverse strand, counting down.
TGTCAGAAACTGCTGTCCATGTACGAAGTAGTGAACAGACAAAGTATTGAGTACGGGTATATGGTCCTTAGATGTATTTAGTGGGTGTATTGTTGTAATGTATATGTATGCCACATGTGGATTGTATAACTGTAAATGGTGCATTTATATATAGCACCTTTATCCAAGGCACTTTACATAGATTGTGCATTACATTCACCCATTCACACACACATTCATACACCGATGACAGCGGAAACCATGCAAGGCACCAACCAGCACATCAGGGGCAATTAGGGGTTCAGTGCCTTGCTCAAGGACACTTCGACACCAACTCTGGGGGAGCCTGGGTTCGAACTGGCGACCTCGGGATTACCATCCAGCCACTCTACCCCCTGAGCCAACGCCGCCCCTGTAGATCGGGACAGGAGGAAAGCAGAGTGCACTAAACGGCAGGCCTAAAGGTCTCACCTGTCCACAGCAGCTCTCGGTCAGCGTCAGGCCCTGGATCTGGGCCTGCAGCGAGCCCAGCTCCTCCCGGAGGCCCGTCTCCCGTCCGTCCAGGGACTGCTGCATCTGCTCCCGGCCGTCCACGTGGTCCCGCTGGCACTGCTGCCGCACCTCGCCGATGCGCAGGTCGCAGTGCGTCTCCAGGCCCGTCAGGCGCCGCTCGAAGCCGTCCAGGATCTCGGCCCGCACGCCCGCCAGCTTGGCGTCCACCAGCTGCTCGAAGAGCGCGGGGGTGGCGGCGGGTATGGGCCTGCCCACGGCGCCCGATGACTCCATCAGCCTCTTCAGCTGCCCGTCGTGACCCATGACCATGCCCTGTGGGTGGAGAGGTAAGTAAGTAAGTACATTTTATTTATAGCACCTTTCACAGAGAGGACTCACAAAGTGCTTTACATACAATACAAATACAGAACAAAGTAAACAAGCAAACAATGCAGGTAAAACATGAGCTGTACAATTCAGCTCAAACAAGACAACAATATGATCATCATGAGTACATAATAAAACAAAAGGTAGGTTTATTAAGTTCCGGTTGAACCATCCACAAATGCTTGTTTAAAAATAAATGTTTTGAGGCTATTTTTTAAAATGCCCACAGAGGAGGAAGATCTCAGCGCTAGTGGGAGAGCATTCCAAAGTTTGGCTGCTACGGCCTGAAATGATTTGTCGCCTTTAGTTTTTAGTTTGGTGGAGGGTGGGTCTAACAGACCCTGTTTTGCAGACCTAAGGGCCCTTCTAACGTGGACAGAGAGAGAGGTGGGACTCCTATAGTCCTTCAAAACCGCCATGAAAGAGAGAACCTTTCTGCAATTTGCAACTGGGCCTAGACAAGTTTTCTAACATCACCCCTCAATGTGTTTCTGTGTAAATACCGGTATACGGTTTACTGCTGCTAGTATTGATGATTTCTTGTATACCGTATTCTATGTCTATGTCTATGTCTTGATGGATTGAATACATACGTAGGACCAGATTGGAAACGGTAAGCGCTTCTTTCACCTGACAAATATTCTTTCTTTCTGCCTTTATTGATAGAAACAGTAGACTGGGGAGAAATGGGGGGAGAGAGAGATGGGGTGTGACACGCAGCGAAGGTCGTCAACCCGCAAAACGCTGTCAGGCAAAACTATCTTCAGATGATTGGTGCTCTAATGCTCATAATGATATGGTATGTGTCTAATGTGTCTCAGAGGAAGGCTGTCCTGTGTCAACAGTTCAGAAACCCGCCTACCAGTGACATCATCAATGGGGAATTCAAGCTAATAGAAACGACAGGCTTTCTATTCCTGGAAAGTAACATTGATCAAACATTTAGTTTGGGAAAGGAAAAAAATAAATCTAATAAAACGATGGTGTCACTGGTAGGCGGGTCTCTGAAGTGTCCACAGCCCTCCTATGAGACACAGACACAAGTAGAAAAATAATCATTTTTATCATGAGCTTTATGAGGAAAAGTACAGTATATGAAAATGGTTGAAGTTGTCCTCGCTTTGTTAAAGGTGTTGAAGAAATACCTAAAATAGCAGATTTAGAAACTCGTTGAATGGCTTTTTTCTGCATTATTCTTTTACATCATTGAAAAAATGTATAAAATAAAATCCCCCCAAATCAATGATTTTATTCAAATCGATCTTCTTTTTAACCCATTTTGGGCGGGAACCCCTTTTGGTGTTAGCATTATGTTATGCTTTAGCTATTGAAAAATAGCAGATCTACAAGCTCATAGCACGCCACCGAGTGGCGCGATACGAGCTTGTAGGTCTGCTATTTTAGAAAAATCGAAATGGGTTAAACTGATTGATAACAGTACCTGGATCTCCTCCAAGATGTGCGCCTTGGCCCTCAGCTCGTCCTTCACCTCCGTCACGCGTCCCACCAGGTCTCCGAACCCGTTGAGGACGCCTCCCTCCAGGCCCCCGTCGGGGGCGCTGCCGTCCGGGATGGTCCCGAAGCCCACCGCTCCGCCGTCGGTGGGCGCGCCGGGCGGGTTGAGCAGCAGCGCCGTCAGCAGCTTGTTGGAGTCGTCGCGCAGCGAGGTGCGGAGGCGCTCCTCCAGGCCGACCACCACGCCGTTCAGCGTGTCCAGGCCCGCCGTCAGGCGCCGCAGGTCCTCCTCCAGGCGCTCCAGACGCTCGCCGGTCACCCCGCCGCCGCCGGGAACAAACTTATTACCTGAGCAACGATATACGTTAAAGTCCTTTATTCACTGATCGGTCGGAATTCAGTCGCATCAAAGACAGCACATCAGTTAACCCATTTTGACCTGAGATCAGATTCTAAAAATGTCTTCTACATCCTGACAGTTTTCTGAAAAAGCCATGTTTCTATGTCAGTCAAAAATAGCAGACCTACAAGCTCGGTGGCGCGCTATGAGCTTGTAGATCTGCTATTTTTCAATAGCTAAAGCACAACATAATGCTAACACCAAAAGGGGTTCCCGCCCTAAATGGGTTTTAAGATACAGATTACAAGGTAAGAAGATAGATCAGTGGTTCCAAAACTGATTGTCAGGTCCCCCAAATAATTTTGGGTGTTCCTCAGATGATTAGTTTAATGCAACATTGTTTTCTGACTCGAGAGTAAGCCAACCAACATACTGTACAGTATGAGTGTATACATACAGGGTAGCTATACAGTATGTAATATATATATATATATATATATATATATATATATATATATATATATATATATATACAAATATTGTTAAAATGGCCGATCTACAAGCTTGTGAGCTTGAAGTTTGGCTATTTTCACAATATCTATCTGTGGAACTGAGTCGAACTAAATGTAATGCCTACAATTCCAAGTGCTTGTCAGTGTGTGTGTGTGTGTGTGTGTGTGTGTGTGTGCATATCTGAACTTTCCCCAGTTGAAATATGATTATTTTGGGGGGGGGGGGGGGGGGGTCACGGCCTGATCAGTTTTGGAACTCTTGTTCTGTAGAGCACTTGTCTGTTCTCACCATAGTTTGGTTTTCCACTCCCAGGAGGAATGGGTCGGCTGTCAGGCACGCCCGGGAACAGCCTGCCCGGGTCCAGGTGCCCCCCGCCTGGCCTGTGGTCGGGCAGGGGGGGCTTGGGACCGTGGGGGTAGCCCTTCATGCCGGGACGGGGCGGCACACCGCCCCTGAAGGGCGGCACCATGATGTCAGGCAGGGAGGTGGGCCCGTCGAAGCACTGCTCTCCTGAGAACCCGGGACAACACCTCCACTCCAGCTCCGTCACCGACTTGTAGCCCACCTTGTACTTGGGTTTGTAGAAGGTCCGGTACCTGGCAGGAGGAAAGGGTTTGGATCAGCACACAGAACAACTCTTCATACTACCGGGCTGCTTCCCTACTATCCCTCACAGGTGTTACAGATGATAATAATTAAGGCTCTGTTCCATTTAGTGTACAGTGGTTTTCAAACTTTTTTAATTTCAAGGACCCCCATAACTCTGAGAGTGTACACAGTGTACATTTGCACACTCTCAAAGTTACAGACCTGTACATGTAGGGCCATTTGGAAACCACCCAAGGACACTTTGAGACCCACTGGTGCAGACTGCACCAGTGTTTTTTCCAGTGAGCCAACATGCACAACAGCAGCGCCCTGACTCTGTTTGACCAGAATGGAACAGAGCCTTCATTAGTATCATCGGTAACACCTGTGAAGGGAGTGAGGAAGCTGGTCCCAAGTTCTTTCCAAAATGGCGTGTGTGTGCATAGAGAGCCTGTCGTCCTGTCGTATACTGCTGAAACTGGTTCAACATGCAACAGCCAGGCTTCCTGACTGACTGGTACCAGGAGGAAGAGAGACCATGTATTACCCCAATCCTGTTCCTTCATGAAGTACTAGGGACTTTAAGCAACGACGGCTATGGCAGTCCGCTCCGGCCGTTCCTATTACACTTCCACGTAGTGTCTACAACGCCATATGTCATAACCATGTTTATTGAAATAAACTGTCATACATTTACACCGATTGCTCCATCACCTTTCTCTTCTGCTGTTGCTTAAAGTCCCTATTATCTCAGGACGGAGCACCGTTGCTGTCACAGCCCTACACTGTGGAACAGCAGCATGCCCCTCTCTATCAGATCTACTGCCTCCATTGAATGTTATTTCATTTTAAATGCTTAAACAGTATGGACTGTGAAGGCCGACGTAGGCCGTTTCCTGTGGGATAGTGTGTGGATTAGATTAGAGGGAGATTAGGGGTGTAAATGATGTGTCAGACGATTGGAAGTGAGGTCAGTGAGTTATCACTCTAGTCTCTCCCTCCCTCATTTTTGTCTCTCTCTCTCTCTCTCTCTCTCTCTCTCTCTCTCTCTCATTATTCAGCTCTCTATCTCTGCCTGTCAACAGTACTCACTTAAAGGAGGTAATAGTATACTGTACTTGATTAGAGTAAAAAAATGCAATGTAAAGTTAATTCTATTCTCACATGGACATGCATAGACAGACGCTCAGTGTGTATGCACACGCACACGCAATACTCCCACACTCAGTGCGTGCATACTGCATACACACATGCACTTTCTGCCGCTGTTGTCGGGCAGAAACATTGTATCTCCATATTTCAACTTCTTTTTGTAAATGCATGCCCTACCTTTTCGTATGACAGTGCCACGAGTAGTGAAAATAATAGCTTGTAGATCTGCTATTTTTGTTGTGAATCTTGTTTTGAAAAATGTTGAAAATGAAAGCGGTTCCATGAGTGTGTCTGTGCATGGGTTTTATTATACATACTAAAACCAATGAAACGTATAGACATGAGCTTGTGTGACTAAATCATAACTACATTGGATCTTTTGGAACATCATCGCTGTTAACCTCACACTTTTGAGGACAAAAGCAACGGATCTACAAGCTCGAAACACGCGTCGAGCTTGTGGATCTGCTACTGCAGATGCTTGTGTGTGAGACGCTGTGTAGTATGATCAAGTATAGGCCGTTAAATAAACCCAAAAGGTTAACATATGGAGATACTAGGTTTCCACTCGACAGCGTGGAGGACATGCTGGCATCATTTGCACACATGTCAACAACGTACAATAAAGCGAAGGTGCTAAACAAGGTCACGTTCCACAGCCAGGAGGAACCGCTTATACAGCAGCTGACATCTTTTGTCGATAATTTGGCATTATTGAGCATGAAAAAAACAACAAGGATAAATAAATGAATACAAAACAAACCCCAGCCCAATTATTGTTATTGCATTAGCACCATTCCTCGTCTTCCCCATGTGGCCTGGACTCGGCACGCTATCCAACAAACACAGATGTGGTGGAAGCTAAGTACATTTGTGCTGTACTGCCTGTCCTACCGAGACACCATGGGGTAAATATGCAAAGTATTACAGCGTTGCTGTCGAACAGTAAGAAGAAATAAATAAAAACTATTAAAACTGCTGTTCTATTGAGACATATAGAATGTGTCAAAGGTCATGTCTCACCAGACTAGACACAGGAGGATCTGACATTTTGACAGTCATCTTGGTTAAGATTCACAGCATGAACAGGCAGGCAGGCTTGATCAAATCCGTGATAGAAGAGCAAAGTAACATAGTGCAGATTTAAAGTATATAGGCCTAAGGCTACTTCTTCCACCACTGCATGCATGGTCTGCCTGGAAGTCCCGGCCTGTGCAGCACACAATACAGCCACCAGAGGGCAGCGTTAGCACACACTTTTACTGTCATCTCCAGTCCAGTTTGAAATTTGAAGACAATAATACACAGTACAACAATCCTCATGGTTATCAAGTTCAAGACAAGTTCAAGTTACTTGTCCCCAGGATGGCCAATTTGTGCTGCGGGATGAAAACATAAAACATGTTGCTAACTTGTTATCCTTATCCATTCTTTTTTGGAGTGTACAAATGTAACCGAATGGACAACGCTGAGGATTTTTACTTTGTAGTAATACTAGTCGATTCAGTACCTCTATACTAGAGATATGCATACCTTAGTGAAATGCCTTTATACCTTATTCTAAACATACTCTCACTAAAGCTATTCCAAACCTAAACGTATTCCTAAACGTAACCACAGTATAGCTATGCCTAAAGCTATGCCTTATGTCCTTATTCCTAACCTTAACTTCAGTAAAATGAAAATAAAAATAAAAGAACCAGTGGGGACGTGCGGTCCACGAAAAAAATAAAACAAATGGGGGAGAGTGTGTTTTGGGGCCAGCGTCCTGCATGGTTACCATGTTATATCTGAGAGACTCACATGACAACGGGACACTTCTGTCCCCAGATGCACTTGGTGGTGTACTCCGCCTTCACGTACGTGTGCACGCCGTCCTGAAGCGTGCACGTGATGTTCCTCTGCACCACGTACGCACAGTGGTTTCTGAGGAGAGAGAGAGAGAGAGAGAGGTTAATACGTATGCACAGTGGTTTCTGAGGAGAGAGAGAGAGAGAGAGGAAGGACGGACGGGAGAGAAAGGTTAACACTTTGTCAGCAATCAATGACACACTGGACTGGTACATGCTGGTCTTGGTCGAAGGCGATATTACAATACAACACACGTTTCTTTCCAGCATTGCAGGGTTTAATGTACACCTGTTACACAGTAACTGAGATTCTGGGTGCAGATAATGACTTAAAAAACAATGACTATACACATAATAGTTTCTGGGGAAAGCTTCCCCAGAAAACATTCAATACTGATATAGACGGCATGCGCATGCATAAAGTGAATGGAAAATCGAGTGGCAAAGTGACAGGCAAAGTGAGTTTAACATTGTTTAATGTCGTTTAATGCAATTAGATATGACTTTTTCCCGTTTGTATGTATGGGCTGTCAAGGCCAGAAAGTATTTTTTTGCCACTCAGTAGGCATTCCTGCATAACTACCTGGTTTGATGATGATGTCACACGCATACCCTCTATTGCATTTTTATATGGCCGATATCGACCAATACCGATAAGACGAGCGAGTAATTGTGCGTAGTCCCTAGTAATATACACGGTTAGATGCTATATAACTACAGTAGAAAAAAAACATCTGTTTAGCAAAACAGATAAACGAACACAAATAAAACCCCCGTAGCACCCTGGTGTTTTCAATCAAACAGGCAGCGGGCCAGACCAGCAGTGCTGAAATGGAAAAGCCGGCGACAGTGACAACGACAAGAACGGCAATGAATAACGCAGGATTATCTGTCAGAACCGGTTAAATTCATCCTTAAAGAATGTGTCATCGTTTTAACCCATTTTGCGCGGGAACCCCTTTTGGTGTTAGCGTTATGTTATGGTTTAGCTATTGAAAAATAGCAGATCTACAAGCTCATAGCGCACCACCGAGTGGCGCTCTACGAGCTTGTAGGTCTGCTATTTTTGAAAAATCTTTGAATATATATTCTTTCAGAGCGAACGTTTTTAACTAAAATCTTTGCTTCTGAGGGGTTCCTGGAATAACATATTTTCAGATGGCGCTCGGCGGCCAATTACATATCATTTTCACATGAAATATTGAGCACCACTGATACAGAAGCATGAGGTATTTCAGAAAACTGTCAGGATTTAAAATATTTCGACGTCCGGCTTAAATGGTTTAAAACCGTTTTCTGCGGCCCTAACTGTCGTAGAGATTCCATAAGCTGTTGTCTAGCGCGCCGTTGCCAGAGAATGTGAACATTTGAAATGGATCAATCTGCTCCCCTTCCCAGAGGCGCCGAGGGCTTATCGTGCTCACATGTCTTGTTAGTAGAGCTGTTTCTCTGTTGTTTTCAAACATTGTTATGATCGGTTTCTGTCCCGTTCTTCGACAGTGTCAGGGAGGGACAACAACACGTCCAAGCAAACAAACAGCAGAGGTTAAAGATGTGCTAAAAGCATTCCATTGAACCCATGACGCCTGGAATATGTTTTATGTGTGACTGTGATGGGTCAGGAAAGTAAGTATAGCCTCGGGAAACATTACAGTTTCTGTATAGTGTGAGATGGCTTGATGTGCAAGTACATTCACTTGACATGTATGACGCTAGTACTGCATGTCACATGATGTACCAGTACGCCCCCTGGACATGACTGCTTGTTTGTCCATGATGTACATGGAGGTAAATTCCCTGGACATGTATGACACTAGTATGTCACAGTTCAACCCCCAATCCAACCCGTTGATGCTTAATGCCAAGCATGGAGACACTGGGTACCATTAAGTCTTCTTTACTGACTCCCAGTCTCAGGGCTGACGCTCTGACCCACAAGGCCACATAATTATGTCACTCAACAACACAAACCCTATATACTTCATTGACTGGAGTCCCACAGGAGTGTATACTATAGGTTCCATAATATTTAACCCTCTACAACATTATCTCTTCCACGAAAACAGCCTACAAGCTCATAACTTGTAGATCTGCCATTGAATGTTCAACCCTAGAATAGGGACACTCTCTGGTTCATGTAGTTAAAAATCAAAGATCACCTCTTTCCATATTAGCAGCTTTACTAGAATCATTTTGTAGTCGTACCGTGGATTTGCTTCCAACTCAGACAGAAAGAGAAAGCTTCCAAGACCTGTGCTTTGCATGCGAGGTTGGCAGGTACTTATACGTAACAGTCCTGAAAGGGAGGCGAGTTTTAGTTGACATGCTGTCAGTCAGCTAAGCGGCTAAGCGACTGTATACTTTATACAGCGTAAGAGACCACAAGAGAATTTAAATGAGGACTGTAGCCTTTTTCTCTTCACTCTTTCTGATCCAGCCATCCAATGCAATGAATGTCACCATGCAGTCCAGCTAGAAGTATTACAGTATGAGAGGGTCAGTCTGTGTAACTGTTTGCGTGTGTGTGTGTGTGTGTGTGTGTGTGTGTGTGTGTGTGTGTGTGTGTGTGTGTGCGTGTGTGTGTGTGTGTGTGTGTGTGTGTGTGTGTGTGTGTGTGTGTGTGTGTGTGTGTGTGTGTGTGCATGCCTGGAGCAAATCTCGCAAAGCCGACGGTAACGGTGCCAGAGTCCTTTTTTTGTCTCCCACGTTTCATACTTTGTGAGAACGTCAATGAGGCTCTGATTGATCGGGCTGAAACATTGCCCAAATGTAGAGTCATGGCTGAGTGGTGCTCTTGGGGGGAGAGCTGTTAGTGTTTAAGTATCAGACTTAGGGACACTTAGACTGGGTGTACCGGGTGGGGTGGGGGGGGGTCCTTCTGATACCCGGACGACTTCATTCTAGATTTGTCCTAAAGATCAGAGACCAGTGGTTCTCACCGCCCATCTGCAAATGTTTTCTGCCAAGGAAGCCCAGATAAGAAGAGAAGATCTGTTCTCTGACCCAGAGAAGGTTGAGAGCCACTGTCAAAGCGTGGACAGCTGACGGTCTTCCACTGGGGTTCGGGGACCCCTAGGGCAGTGGTTCCCAAAATGGGGGCCAGGGTCCCGGATGATTAGCTTAATGTACATCATTGCTTGCTCACTCAACAGTAAACATATCAACATAAAGTGTATACACTAGTATACAGGGTATCTGCACATAAAGTGACACTTTAAGAACTTTAAGACCTTTAGAATACCAACTTGGCCAAAGGCTTTGCAAACCTTTCAGCCCCCGCCCCCCAAATAATCATATACGTGAACTGAGAACGCTTCAAAAAAATCTGGAAAATATATATAAGTAACACAATTTTAAACAATATACTGCATATTTAGGGTCCTTGCTTCATCTCCCTCTCGCTAAGTGGTCCTTTCCTTGCTGGCCTAAAACAAAAAGAAGAAAAAAAACAATAATTGAAGACCCTCAGATTAAGTGGTCCACCCTGACCCCTCGCGACCGGCTCTGCTCGCCCAGCGGTCCATTATCACTCTTTAAGCACCATGGTGGACCGAGCCGAGCACGCTATAAAATGATCCAGTACCGTGCAAGTGGGCCTGTGTACACTGGACTACTTTATTGATACGTGTAATTAGGAGCCGGGGACTGAAGTCCTGCAGTATTACTGTATTACTGTATGTCTTCAAGATGCAACACATCATAAAATGACGAGAATCTACTGGGAAACAGCCGCTTGCATCATCCTAGACTCTCTCTCTCTCTCTCTCTCTCTGTGTGTTGCCAATGCAGCTATAGCAACTGTTAAATGTTTCTTGGCCCCTGTGTTACAGGAAACGATGATCCGAGCTGCAGTGCGCTCTCTATCTCTCTCTCTCTCTCCCTCTCTCTCTCTCTCATGATGTTGAACAGTTGAAGCATTCATTTTCTTCCGTTCACAGCGGGAAGCGTTCAGTTGAACACATCGTCCCTGTCGGGGTGGAAACCTTGTATGTCCAAAACGTTTTTTGACGTTATTTAACATTACAGGTACACAGATATCATGTACAGTTATGTATACAGTAATGCCAAAAGGATAACACAAAATGCCCCGAAGGTTTGTTTCCATTGTGGTCATATCACTGTGTATAGGCTATTCAATTAATCAAATACATAAAGACAGACTACAATACTAATACAAGTCAAGAGATCATCAATACTAGTAACAGTATGCAACAGGTGCTCTTTTATGGTGGTTTTGGGCGGGAACCCCTTTTGGTGTTAGAATTATGTTATGCTTTAGCTATTGAAAAATAGTAGATCTATACAAGCTCATAGCGCGCCAGCGAGTGGCGCACTACGAGCTTGTAGGTCTGCTATTTTTGAAAAATCGAAGAACGACTGACATAGAAACATAGCTTTTCAGAAAACTATCAGGATTTAGAAGACATTTTTAGAATCTGATCTCAGGTCAGAATGGGTTATGGTGGTTTTGAAGAAGGGCAGGGAGTCACACAGTTTGATGGTTGGTGGTGGTGCGGAATTCCACATTTTGGTGGCATAACAGTAGAATGAATTTGAAAGAGTGTCTCTCGGAAATAGTTCAGGTTAGTGACTGACAGAGGTGAGCAGGCAAGGCCACCGGCCGGCCAGGCTGACCGTAGGGAATGAAAGGAGGCAGAGGATTCTGTTTGGCCACGGCGGTGTGGCAATTTACTTGGCAATTGTGGTGTGTGTGCTGTGGTACATACGGTGTGTGTGTGTGGTTTGTTCTTGGAAGCACACGGTGTTCTGGAGTTCTGGAGGTTGAGACAAGAGGACGAGGCCGCACGGTGAGGTGATCTGAGCATGCATCAGGGAACGAGTGCAGCTAGTTCCACTTATATCCCATTCTGACCTGAGATCAGATTCATACGAGGTTTCCACTGGACACACACTGGTCTGACCTGAGATCAGATTCAAAAAATGTCAGTTGTTTTTCGATTTTTTTCAAAAATAGCAGACCTACAAGCTCGTATCGCGCCACTCGGTGGCGCGATATGAGCTTGTAGATCTGCTATGGGTGCCCGGTCAGAATGGGTTAAATAGCCTCCCACACCTGCGCGTGGCCAATGAACAAGCTGCCACTCACTCAGGCTTGATTGGGTGTCAGTGACTCTCCATGAGCCTTTTGACAGAATTCATGGCCATGTTTGCACTGAATCTGGGGGGAATGAGAACAGTGGAGCTCCCATCGGTGTTGTGTTGTTAGACTACAGGTATCTTGAAGACTATAGAGGCCCATTGGTACTGTATAGGCCCATTGGTACTGTATAGGCCCATTGGTACTGTATAGGCCCATTGGTACTGTATAGGCCCATTGGTACTGTATAGGCCCATTGGTACTGTATAGGCCCATTGGTACTGTATAGGCCCATTGCAAGTTGTTGTGATCCGTCCTCTATAGGTTCTCAAAGTGGGGGGTGCCGTGCAATGGCACCCACCGTCCAGCGGTGCTGCAAAATACTTTGATAATATCTGGAATTCATCATTTCAGTTTAACCACTTAAAACCCTCTATACTTAGTAATATGGACCACCAAGACCTCACCAAAAATATAGCCGATCTACAAACACACAACGTGTCACAATGTTCCCTGCAGAATATAGGGATGATGGTGTTCAAACAATAAAGTAGGAATGTAATTCACGGGTGCCTTAATTGTCCCTTGGATGAAAACGTCCTTTTGAGAACCACTGCTCTCTACCCACCCTAAAACACAACGAGCAGGGAGTAAACATGGAGATACCGGCTTTCCTGCCAGACGGAGACAACATGTGATGCTCAGAGAGTCGTTGCTCCGCAGCTGTTTTTCGGGGCAAACAGAAGTGTTTCGAGGAGCGGGAAAGCACAGGACTGGTCTCCTTTATGCCAAGTTAACAGGTTCAGAGGACGCTCTGTCAAACTGTGAGAAACCCGCTGCGCCAGTGCTTTTGGCAACTGCCGATTGTTTATAGTGTGTGTGTGTGTGTGTGTGTGTGTGTGTGTGTGTGTGTGTGTGTGTGTGTGTGTGTGTGTGTTTGTGTGTGTGTGTGTTTGTGTGTGCACGTGCGTGCGTGCGTGCGTGCGCATGCACGCGTGTACACTGTATACTTTGTGAGGGCCAAAATGTCCGCACGAGTATTGAGAAACAGATGTTGTGAGGACAATTCCCCTGTTCCCTGACAAGAGAAAGTGGTTGTTTTATTTATGGTTCCAAAAAAGGCTTAGAATTGGGAGAAGAGTCTGCGTTTTGGGGTCAGGGTTATATTGGCGGCCTGTGGAGGTTAGGTTTAGGGGTTAAGGCTGCACTAATCTCTCAAGACGGATTCCTCACAAGTATAGTTGCGTGCATGTGTGTGTGTGTGTGTGTGTGTGTGTGTGTGTGTGTGTGTGTGTGTGTGTGTGTGTGTGTGTGTGTGTCTGGACATACTACCATCATGTCCAGGGGTGTACTTCAAGGTGTACATCAAGATACCTTATGAGATAGGCTCCTTACTCCTATCCTTATGGGCCTCATGGCACTTTGACAGCATTCAACCCGGCAGCATCCATATATACTGTTTTAAAAATATTTCGTTTTTTTTTGCTTAAAGACACATTAACCGTAGGCAAAGATTAGACTAAAACAGCCGTGACACGAGGATCAGCGTCATTATTCTGTTGGTCTGACTCGTCCCATTACTAACCCTGTCCCCATAACCCTATAACCGCATGCCAAGCCACGTGATCCGACTAATTACGAGCGGATCCCGGAACACAATCGATTGACTGGTCATTAAAAGTACTAAGTACTTAGTTTAGACAGTTTTTGGGTGTGTGTGTGTGTGTGTGTGTGTGTGTGTGTGTGTGTGTGTGTGTGTCTGTGTGTGTGTGTGTGTGCATACAGTATGTGTGTTTGTGCGCTGCAGTGAGAATGCATAGAGTTTTGTTCGGTGCAGTACTTAGTTTAGACAGTACATCAGTGATTCTCAACCTTTCACTTGAGAATCACTTTAGTGGCCAGATGCATTTTCGGGGTGCATACTTAGTTTAGACTAGTCATTGGTTAGACATGCGTTAAGGTTAGGTTTAGGTGTGCTGCCCCGTGGGAGGTTAGGTTTAGGGTGAGGGTTTGAGATAGGTTGTAGTTGTAGGACTAATGACTGGTCTAACCAATGACTAGTCTAAACACACACACACACACACACACACACACACACACACACACACACACACACACACACACACATGCACACAGGTGCAGGCTGATTTAGAGAAGGGTCCAAAGGTGAGGACAAGCGATATCCAAACAATCTTTTTTACAGTGTGAGCTACAGTTACCAGTGACTGAGTGACTGCTTTAAGAATCATACTGTAAAATTGAAATAGGCTTTAATAGGTTGAGTTTCCCGGCGCATAAATGGCAGATTTATCGACGGCATAAATGTACTTTATGACTTGTTGTCTGTGTTGTACCGTGTGAAAGAGTTGACGGCCGACTGGGGGGAAAGAAAACCTGCTATACACATACGAGGATGACTGGCGGAGGGTTGACTAGTGTGTGTGTGTGTGTGTGTGTGTGTGTGTGTGTGTGTGTGTGTGTGTGTGTGTGTGTGCGCGTGCGTGCGTGTCCAAGCCCTCTCACATTACACGCTGGCTTGAGCAGTGAGTGAAAACTGTCCCAAACCCAAATTTGTTTGTCAGGTGCACATCTGGGAAGATGACCTTCAAACACGCACGCATGCATGCACGCACGCACTCACGCACGCACAGTACCGTGCCGTGCCTAATACTATCATGGAATCCAGATGTACACTCCACTTGTTTCCCTTCAACTCACTCTCTGTTTTTCTCTGTCAGTCAATTGACAATTCATAAAGCACTGTTTGAGTTGAACTACAATTCATAAAGCACTGCACATTGCCAAAGTATGAGACAAAAGGAATCCAAGAACAATGCAATAAAACATTATTATTATTAGTATTCATTCATCATTGCTCACTCCTCTCAATTGTACGGCACCAGTCAGCTGTTATTGGTACTGCTATTAGTGCACACTTAAAGTTGTACTTCGGTTATACCAGAAGCTCAGCTTTAAAACAAATTCAGGAGTGCTTACATGGCGCACAACCACGGAAAGATTAAGCCTTACCAATGAGTGTGATGTCTGTCTGTCTTTCTCTATCTGGCCCCCTTTCTCTATCTCTATCTGTGTCTCTCTCTCTCTATCTCTATCTGTGTCTCTCTCTCTCTGTCTATCTGCCCCCTTCTTTCTCTGTCTCTGTGTTTCTGCCCCCCCTCCTTCTGAGTCTTTGTCTATTCCTCCTCACAGGTCTGTCCATGTCATTATGGTCTCTGGTGTGTGTGTGTGATATTCTATCCTAGCAGGTGTCTGTGTGTTCACAGACAGTTAGCGAGCCCTGCATGGCCCTCGCTCTGCTCTGTGAGAATCAAAGCATTATAACCCACGCTAGCTGCTGCGTCCCGTCGCGCTACGCAACCCTGCGCCACGCAGCCATGCTGGTGTGTCAGTGTCAGGGTCCGGCGGTGCAACCACAGGTCACAACCTCCTCCTCCTCCTCCTCCTCCTGCTGCTCAGTCTCCTCCTCAGAGTCTTTATAATTGACTTCATGAGAAACAGACAAGATGATTTGTTTCTCACTGGATGCATGTTACAGTGAACTTGGGAGCTCTCCTCTTGTGAAGTAAAATGTATTGATTTATTTTTACTTAGTCGTGCGCCAGTGTTGTGTGCACTGAAAATAAATAGTGGATCTACAAGCTTGCTGTGAGCTATAGTTCATCCGGGTGCAGTACTTAGTTTAGACAGTTTTTGGTCATTGGTTAAACCAGTCATTAGTCCTACATCTACAACCTATCTCAAACCCTCACCCTAAACCTAACCTTAACCCATGTCTAACCAATGACTAGTCTAAACTAAGTATGCACCCCAGTTCATCCACTATTTCCGGCTTGAGGATTAGGGGTAATATTTAAAGGGTAATATGTAAAAGTAAAAATTGGCATTCCAAAATCGCCATTATAAAATGTTGATGTCCTCACAAGTTAGTGACACAAACGCGTGTCTTTGTGAGAGAACGTGTACTTCGGTATGCGTGTGCGTGTCTTTGTGAGAGTCGTGCTGAGCCGTGTGAATCTGCAGGCACGCGCGTGGATGTGCGCAAATGTGCACGGACACACACACACACACATGCAGAGATAGATGAAGCACCTGGCCCTTGTGTCTCACGCCCGGGGGGGAGGGGGGGAGACAGACCACACAACTGGGGCTACAGGGATTACAAGGGGCTTTATAGGCAGAAATACGAGTCTACGGTGAGCATGTGGGCGTAAGTGGTCACACGTGAGAACAGACACACGCACACAGGCCGCTGAAGATGCCTGTAAGCATGTGTGTGTGTGTGTGTGTGTGTGTGTGTGTGTGTGTATGCGTCCGTGCGTGCGTGCGTGCACTGTATACTATGGAATAAAATGTAAAATGTTACAGTATTTTAACCAATCTGTACGGTAGAGTATGTTAATCCAACATACAGTGAGTAGGCAATAACTAACACAACTGCAGGTGGCTGTACTTAAGTCTTCCTACAGATAGACCATTATTGATCATGCATAAAGGTCGCCAGAGCCAGCACAGCAGTTAAGAGTTACAGGTACAGAAGAGAAAGGCGTAAGAAAAGCACTGTAAAGATTAGTGTCAGAGGAAGAAATATCATCATACAAACAAAGCAACAGTGTACAAAGGTATACACCTGCACATAATAGCCTGGGCAATGGAGAACAATTGCTTGGCACGCAGCATCAAGGGTTGGATTGGGGGAAAGTCCTTGTGACATTCAAGTCCAGGGGGTGTACTTGTACATCAAGCCACCTCACGCTACAGAAACAGGAGATAGGCTCCAGCCCCATATGGGCCACATGACTCAAGAAGGCTTAAGGCCTCCCAGCAAGCCAAATGACGTCATGATGACGTTCCTCCAGTGACTCAGGTGACGTTCAGGACTATAGGTCAGATCACAGCCCATTATGGGGATGATCTTTACGTCATTTACAGGACGTCTTCACCAGTTTAAATAATATAGCTTATTCTGGGCCAGATCTGACTATATTATGATATGATCTGACTCTCTCTGATTCATCCAGGGACGTCTGTCTCAGTGGGTAAAACTTATGTTGGTTGAAATCAGGTGATATTCGGGGCCAGATGTGACTAGTCTTGGTTTGACTTGATCTCATCTGGCCCCAATCGAGACGTCATTAATTTGTCCAGGTCCTGACCGTGCTTGCTGGGGCTATTCATACTCGATAAAGTATAAAACGATGGTTAGTAAAAACATAGTGAGCGGTGAGTCGCTTATCCCCGCGGCATGATGCCATGTTGTACTTTTCCCAACCACTGCGGTGGTCACCTTATCACCTAAAACTGGAGTAACTATGAATAGGCCTTTACTCGAGCCTTAAAGTACCCTGCAGAACAAAGACAACCCACAGTAGCCCTACATAACCATGTCTCGCCCAAAGCTTATAGGCGGCTCTTCTATTGTGAAACTGCAGGTCCTTTTTGATATTCAATTTCTCCCCCGGGTAAGCAGGCCGGCTCTATTAGCTCTTATTGCGGGGCGGGGGAGGGGGGGGGGGGGGGACCTGGGCCTTGAATCTCAGGCAAAGACATGAAACTTAACAGAGTTCAGCTTTCAAACAGGGTGGGATTTGACTGCTGTATGAGCTCAGCAGCTGCGGTGGAGGTGAGAAAGTGGATTTGGCTTGGGAGCATGTGGCGCGTTGGAGGCCCGGCTCCAGGCCAGAGAAAAGATCTATGCTAATCCACCCACTGGGGAACCACAGGATGAGACGGACTGATCCACGGACTGATCTGAGATCAGTGGAGGAGGGAGACAAGCTACAGTACACCATGGAGCTTATGTTTCATCGGCCATGCCCTGGAACTGACGGGCGTACTATATACGAGCACTGCTGGGTTGAATACAGTGGAGGAAAGTATCGCGCGTTTACTCAAATACTGTACTTGAATACACTTTTGAGGTATACTTTTCAAGTATTTCCATTCTTTGCACGCCATTACACCTCACAAGAAAATGTTACATTCTGCATAGTGAGTACTTTAAGTATATTTTGATGCAAATATACTCAAAAACATGTTTTTATACAGGACTTTTACTTCCATTGTGGTATTTATACTTCCTCCACCACTGGTACACATAGATGGGTTACGTGATATTGACGGAGGCCTCTGATGGTGTTAAGGAGGTGGCAGATTGATGGAGGGTTTTTTTTCCTGTAGGAGAACGCAACGAGGACAAGAAGGAGAGGTTTTGGACAATCACGTGAGAAAGGGTTTAACAATGACGTTTGGTGGCTCACCTGCATGGTCAGAGTGCATGCATACCACATAAATAAAACTCAAATCCTTCCAGCAGCTGGCTGGCCTCTAGTTCCAATCCAACCCCAGGCTCTTGTCATCCCCTCTGCATCTCCCTCTCTCTCTCTCTCGCTCTCCATTTTGACTGTTTTTGAGTGGTGCAACCACTCCTAGAACCAGCAATGTCCGTCCATCCGTCCCTCTGTCTGTCTGTCCGTATGTTTATGGTACCAAAAGGGGGCGCTGTTGCACCACTCACTTCAGACAGGTCTGATTTTTCTTTTTTTTCTCCTTTGTTTTGTAAAAGGGTATAAGCTACGTTCTTTTTAATTACCTATGAAACACAAATAAACTAAATCAAATATGAACAGTATCCACAGTATATACATCACTACATCATCTCTGTCGGGTGGAATTATACCTCATATATACAAAACTGTTTCAGGATTCAAATCCACAGCAAAAGCAGCAGATCTACAAGCTCAAAACTAGCTTGTGGATCTGCTACTTTTCACATGTTTGATCAGTAGGGCATTAATTTACAAAAGAACACACAAAACAAAAATGGAGATATAGAGGTTTCTTCCCCACAGCGACAATATATTAGCCTGTTGGCTCCATCTTGTGCGTCACTCGTGACCCACTAGACCAGACAGACTCTTTTAGGTTATTGTCGTAGTGGGAGCCAAGGTATAAGTGTTTGCTATAGACAACCCTAAAATAAAACTATTTCTGCATCTCATGTGTGAAAACAACACCACGAGACCGTTCCACTTAAAGTTCACACTTTCTGCCTTTTTCATGTCGTAAACAGGAAGAACAGTGTCTGAAGACAAACAAATAAAACAAGATTTGATTCAACTCTTGAATAAAAAACAAACAAGATTCAACCTAGACATCCCTGATTAGGGCATGTCATTAATCATTATAGAAGACAGATTCTTTTCAAAAAACATTCAAAGATTAATTTGAATTTCGTCATTCGTGTCAGATCTACAAACTTAGTAGTATAGAGCTCACTGTGAGCCTTTGGCTATTTTCAATATTTATTATACAGTGAAATAATTGTATATATAGGGCTTTAATCACTTAAACCCCAGTATCCGTATTGTGGGGAAAGCGTCCGCAGGAAATGGCAGATCAAACCTCACAATGTGTCGCAACTCAGCCACTTAGTGGTTAAACCCTACTCAGCCTACTGTATATAACGAGTTGGCCACAGAAGACAATTAACCCTCTGCGACCCCAGCATAACTTCATCCTTTTGTTGCCGTCGGTGCAAAAGCGCCACGGCGCCGCATTTTTTAGCGTGTGGATCTGCTACTTTTGCTATTTTTGAATTTTAATCCTGAAGAGTTGTTTTGACATACAAGGTTTTCACCCGACAGAAACGATTATGCTTCAAAGAAGCCATTGTCGACGCCTCATTGTCCTCGTGTGACCGACCTCTCCATTCCTCGTTGCTAATCAGTGATGGGTTTTGAATCCTCCACCCTTTTTAATGGACTAATCTATCATATAACCAGGTCCACCCTCTCTCCTCACAGCTCTTTCACGCCAAAATATTGTCTTTTTTTCTCCCCCCCCTTTCATTGGAAGCATGTAATTTCTCCTTTTTTTTCTTTTTTAAAGTGCAGGTCTGGCCTCACTGTAAATATTTCCAGTATAGCGTTACGGTTCCCAAATCCCCTCACGGGCTTCCCAGGGGGGGAAACGAGAATTCCCAGCGCAGATTCTCATGTGGAGCGCTTTGACAAATATTATTGCTGCCGGACCCCCACCCTCTGTTGGGCCCAAAACAACTCACCTCTCTCCACCCCTCTCTTTCTCATAAAATGTCTCTCTTTTGCTCTTCATATTTTCCTCGCCCCTTCCACGGGGTCTTGTATATACAGTATAGGGCCGTCCACAAGCAACATAGGATATAAAAATGGAACATGGAATCGGTTCAAGTTTATTGGTACCAAAATGGGGGTCCCAGTCCCAGTCTCTCTCCATCCTCATTAAAGGCAGAAAAGTCCCAAAACAATAAAAAATAAATAAATACCACATTTAAAGGGCTGTATTTTGCGTGTCTTAAGTACCAGGTCTTATTACTTAACTTAAGACCTGGAGGCGTGATCAATGCCATTTGGCTATTCTGAGTGGCCAAAGAGCATTGACCACGCCTCCAGGTCTTAAGTTAAGTAATAAGACCTGGTACTTATTAAGACACGCAAAATACAGCCCAGCATAGGCTCTAATACACCCGACGGCCTTTGCTGCGTCTCGCTCCCTGTCTCTCTTTTCATGTTTCATGTCCTCTCTCCACCAAATAAAGGCAGAAAAGCCCCCAAAAATATATTCAAATTACTGGCAATTATTTTGGGGTGGACCTAAAGCAATCTCCTCGCCATCCACCAGTTGGACGCCAGCCCACAGGTTGAGAATCACTGAGTTATAGAGTGAGCAAGTGCCTTGCTCATGGGGAAGGCCCGGAGTTGAACCGGTGACCATCTGTTGTTCCAGACGGCCTCCGTCTCTCTCTTATACCCACGCAGCTGTGGGCGCCTAACATGCCCAGGTTTTGACCGTGCATAAAGAAATTCCTCCCGTGATGTTTTTAATCACGCAGGTATTTCGCAAGATTTGTTATGCTTCTACTCTATTACGTGGTTAATTTAACTCTAGGGTTCATTTAAGACTTAAATGAATAAATGAGGTGTTTTAATGTGCAGGTTGTTTTTACACCCTGGAATGGACAGGGTTCTTATTCCCTCCTTATCTATCTCACACCTGCAGAGTCCGCTGACCGTTTGAACCCGGCCCAACAGTGCTAGTGGGGGAGAAATGTAACACAAATAGCAGTGGAGATATGTAACACAAATATGGATAATATGGATCCTTTGACGTATATGCTGATGTCCAAGTTTTAATATTTTTAGTTTTAAAGTTTGATTTATTGAAATCCAATAATAATCCAAAAATGTGGTTCCTGCATTTGGCAGATACGGTTTGCTTTTTACGGTCAATTGATTAAAACCAGTGTTTAATCCAAATAGCTTCATCTGAGCCTCACGATGTTGGTGTTTTTACCTATAACTGAGACCATCCAGCGTCCAGTTCTGCAAAAATTGGGTCAAGGTTAATCCCGGTTCACCAGCAAATTTCTAGGGGTCACCAAAGATCCCAGCGAGGGACTCGACAGCAACACAGAGCAAGGCTTTTAGAAACCGGCCGAGACCCCGGTATGGACGCCAAAGTTCACATGCCACCGGGAACTTCACCTTTCTTCGCTTTGCTAATTCTTCTTTGCTCGTGACAAGCACAGGTAGCCTACTATGCCAGGCTGATACCCTCTAAATCATAGAAATATCTGCCCCTGCAGACCATCTAGAGATCTAGAGATATACCAAGAACCAGAAAACAGCGTTTCTTTGACGGACAGAGCCGGCGATGAGGAGCCCCAAAGTGCACTGGCATGGATCCATATTGTAAACTAGAAAAAGTGCCCTTCCGGGCACAGGTCTCCACCAGGTTATCCACAGATCCGTGCAGTTAGAGGTAAAAACACTTTTCGGCCAGTTATAGCGCCACCTTGAGGCTGAGTTGAAATTGTTCATGTGGCATTTCGTCCTCGGCCTAGTGGGAATGTGGGTGCACAATTTCACGGAAATCACGCGATGTGTTCATGATTTGCAGCATTTTGTTTGAAACTGAGCACTCCTGTGAACTTTGGAAGCCAATCTTAACCAATCAGGATGGAGTCTGATAAATCTGAAAGACCCGTTTCGTTGAATGGCTCTAGAGAGACTGTGTACCAATTTGCGTGATGTTTGGACAAAATCTGTAGGTGTACTGTGCAAAAACGTGTTTTGCACAAAGCGGCCTCCTGGTGGCGCTATAACAGGCCGTTCTGGAAAGTTTGGGGCAGAGGTTCATGGTTGGCATCCAGGGAGTGTGTGTGCAAAATATGGCATTGAAAAACTTGTTTTGCACAAAGCGGCCTCCTGGTGGCGCTATAACAGGCCGTTCTGGAAAGTTTGGGGCAGAGGTTCATGGTTGGCATCCAGGGAGTGTGTGTGCAAAATATGGCATCGACCGGGTTAACGGTGGCCGAGATTAGCTGTTCACGGACACACACACACACACACGGACACACACGCGGACGGACGGAGTGCAAAACATACTCTCCCCACATGCCTTCGGCCTGGTGGAGACAACAACAGTTGAACGGGACCTGTTAAACTTCCTGGGATAAGCTCCCTACCGGAAGTCTGGAACTGTGGCTTTTCGAAATAAGAGCTCAAATTAAAAAAATGCTGGCGTGAATTAGATCCTAATTTTTCAATAAATGCTATGCGCTAAATGGGTGGGAAGTTATGGGTATAAACATTTATATTGTTTTGTTATGCTAATACAGGGTAAAGTAAGTTACACACTGGTTTCAATCTTCTTGAGAACACCACTCTATCAGTTTAAAATGTGACCCTTTAACGGCCACATCTACAGTAACAGGGAGGACAAATCATCTCTCTGGGAGGGACCCATCTCCGGTGTCTTCTCCTCGATACGCTTTTAATGAGAGCTATTTCTGTCCAAAGCAGCAGGTTTCCTTGAAGGCCCCACCACGGTGGCTTGGCTGTGATGGACGTGACTCTTGTGGCTGCTGATTAGGGTTAAAAGGGGAGTAGCGGTACTCCCCTCTTGTCGAGGACCAACTGGGATCAATCTGTCATTCATAGGATGAGGTCAGCTCACAGCCACATCGCACTTATTGTGCTTTAAAGACTCGCAAGTCCCGCTGTTTTGTTACTTGGTATAAGGCCCGGGCCTACAGTATATCTTGCCTTACCCCTTATGCATAAACCTTTTAGGCTTTTACGGGGTCTTTTTTTCTTATTTTTGAAAACTTTAGGACTGAGGCCAATTCTAGTAAAAACGCCTTCTAAATACTGAGTTTTCTCAAGTTCAAATAGCCAATGTTCTGTACAAGCTCACAACGTGGAAATGTATATTGCTTTCACAATTTTCAAATGTTTATCAAAATAGTTTAAAAAAATGCTTAAAAAGTTTCGGCATACAGTACAAGGCGACGTGAAAGATGTCGAGCGGAAGCTTGGATCTCCATTTTTCATTGTCTTTAACACTAACACGTGTCATGCAGAAGTTGCTGAAATAGCTGATTACGAGCTTGTGATATAAGTATTGAGAAGAGACGTAGATGGACTTTTATCACCTTCAGTTGTAAAGTGTTCCAATCCCAATATTGGTTGCATTTTTTTGTTTTATACAGTAACTTGTTTATTCTGTATCCTGCATACAGTACATTCTCACTACGGATTTGATAAAATTGGTATCCCGACCTTAATAGGTATTTTCTGTTTACAAAAGAGACATTGAGACGGACCCCTGTTACTGAACAAACAGTCTATAGCACTGATAACTATGGCAAGAGCTACTTAACACTTATTTTAACAACGAAATATGACTTATACCACCTTTGACTCATATAAGCCGCCACAATTTCCTCCTGGTTTATCAGAGACAGTCCCACCCATTCTCTATCACGGTGTTTTCTTTTGGAAGCTAACGTGTAAGTCGGCTCAAAATGCCGATAGTGCAGAACCGTTTAAACCAAGTTTTCTTGCTCCGGGGGGCATTTCCCCAAGCACTTAATCTGCTCTGGGGTAAGAAAAGCTCTGTATGTTTGTTGAAAGCACATGTTCAAAAAGAGCTGCTACAGTTACACTTTCTACAGCCAGTAAAGACCCTGTGAGTGAAATCAATACCGGTCATGTTATCAGAAAAATCACTTTGGGTGTTGAATAAACCAAATGAACGGAGTTCACCAAAGGGTAGAACTACTCAAAAGCTAAGTGGTGGAAAGTAGCAAAGTACATTTTATTTAAGCATTGTGAAGCATTTACCATTGTTTGAGATACTAATAATAATAATAATAATGAATTGCATTTTTATAGCGCTTTTCCAAGTGTTCAAAGCGCTTTACAATGGTTCATTCATTCATACATTGGGAGGTGTAGCGGCGAACAGTCGACGCCAGCGTCCTCACTTCCCACATTCACACACCAATGGTGACCGACTCATTGGAGGCAATGTAGGGTTCAGTGTCTTGCCCAAGGACACTTCGACATGTGGACAGGAGGAGCCGGGATTCGAACCGCCGACCCAGGGATCATTGGATGACCTGCTCTACCTCCTGGCTCTACCATCTCAGAGGCAATGTTGTACATTTGAGAGGGGAGAGGGGAGGGAGGGAGTGGGAGAGGGAGTCAGGAGAGCTCCTATTTCTTCCAGGAAATAATTCAAATAAGTCACAGTTTTGGACATAATGAGGCTTCACCTCTCCGAAGGAGATGATATATTGTAAAATGCTTTCAACTATCATGCTGCTTGTTATGTGAGGGTCGTGCTGTGTGTATCAGCCTGTCAGGCCACTGGTGTCCAGCTCACAACATGACTATGGGCTTACATCCATTATACATGAAGAATGGAAGAATGCCAAACATGTCAGGAGAAAAGGCAAAGACGTGAAGGCAGAGTGTCAGAGGTGTGTGTGTGTGTGTGTGTGTGTGTGTGTGTGTGTGTGTGCATGCGTGCGAGAGTGTGTGTGCGTGCGTGTGTGCGTGCGTGTGTGCGTGTGCGTGTGTGTAAAGGGAGTAAATAATTACTCAAGTAACAACTCAATTACTGTACTTGAGTACATCGAGGTACTTTTACTTACTTACTCGAGTAATCTACATCACTACATACTGTATCAGATAATGCACTTTAAACTCCACAAGCTCAAAACAGACAGCTTGTAGATCTGACACATTTGAGTTTGACAAATTTGGAAAATAACGAGTACTTTGCTACTATCTGAATACTTGTCATACCACTTGCAGCCCCAGCCTGCGTGACCCCTTAGCAGGAGACTGGCTCCAGTCTTGTCCAACGCTGGACCCTGTGCTGCGAACAGACTTACAATGCTGACTCCGTGACCCTTGTGACATCTACAAAGTCAGTGACCTATGACCCCTGTCCAATAGATCACTAAAAAGCCCTCAGATATCTTCATAATCTCGTCAGTGTGCAACCAGGTGTTGCCTTGTTCGCGCGTCGCAACGGATTTGCGCGGCGACCGTCGGTAATTCGAGAGAATTAATGAATATCCCCGAGACCCCCATATCTGTCGAAACTGATACTTCTCCAAAGAGAGTGACACCTACACAGCCACAATACAGGAGCAAGCAAGATCTGGTACTACCGGGGTGCATACTTAGTTTAGACTAGTCATTGGTTAGACATGGGTTAAGGTTAGGTTTAGGTGTGCTGCCCCATGGGAGGTTAGGTTTAGGGTGAGGGTTTGAGATAGTTGTAGGACTAATGACTGGTCTAACCAATGACTAGTCTAAACCAAATACTGTCTAAACTAAGTACTGCACCCGTACCATCCACATTTAGAACAAACATTAGATAATTATATTGCTTTACCAATGTGCCCTGATACCATCCATTAAGATGTGTAACACAACACACATTTGTTGATCTCAAAACTGGCCCCCAAAAAAACAGCTAATTAGGAGACTAAAAGGGTAGGTACAGTAGGCCTACATGTAAATTCCCATCTCCTTTGTATGTAGTTGATGACATGCATTATTGCACAAATGTGTTGCTATGTTGATGAATTGAATACATAGGACCACAATTGATTGAAAAAAAAAGTCCCCCAGGACGTGTTTGTGTTATATGCTTTTAGCCTGGTCTTACTTAAATGTCTTACTGTATACCATGTGCTGTTTACGTTTCTGACTGATACAGTATTGTACCAACTGTAGCTCATACCATTATCTGTTATGATAATACTAAATGGAGTTGGAACAACAGATGTTCAGGAGGCGGAGAAACACACATGGACCCTGCCCTTCATGCCACTCTCCGCCCTCCACGCCGACCTACCTTTCCCTCTTTATACCTGCCCAGTACTACCCAGATTCCTCCATGTTTCGCCCGCCTCGCTGCGTCGCACACTAGCCGCCTTCCTACAGGCTTCTCGCAAACCCACCCCCACCCCTTCACCTCCATTGCAGCTCCTCTCCCCACTCCCCCCAAAGGAGCTTCTTCTGCACTAGAACTACTACATTCACTTTGCCAAAAGTGGATCAAACGGTTAAAACAAAACTCTCTTCTCTCCTTCTCTCAGGTTCCTGCTGGGGGTTATCGTCCATGTGCACCGTAAGACGAACGCCGTATGACGAACGCCATACGACGAGTGCCATACGACTCCCCCCCCCCCCCCCCCCCCCTGGAACCTACACACCTGAACTCCTTCATTCCTCCCTCCATTTCCTTACTGTCAATAAATCCTTAAACTTCCCCAATGGTGTGAAATTATATAATATAGCGTATGGCATCAGGTTAAAGGTGCATGAACCGTGCATCAAAGCTTAAACAAACCCGTATGTGATAAATGCTCTTATGTAAGTTGACCTCACACAGAACCTTCACAGGGCCACGCCCCCCCGGGAGCAGCTCTGACAACAGCTGTTTGTTTTTGGTCTTGGAAAATGTACCACTTAAGTCCTACAGTATACTGTCTGGCACCCTGTTTTTTGCCAAAATGTTCACCCAATATTAGGGACTATAATTATAGGTGTCATGTTGTTAACCCATTCTGACCGGGCACCCATTTTGGTGTCAGCATCATGTTATGCTTTATCTATTGAAAAATAGCAGATCTACGAGCTTGTAGGTCTGCTATTTTTGAAAAATCGAAGAACGACTGACATTTTTAGAATCTGATCTCAGGTCAGAATGGGTTCATCAGACCAGTGTGTGTCCAGTCGGAAACCTCGTATGAATCTGATCTCAGGTCAGAATGGGTTAAGTTACGGAGAAGTCACAAAACAGTTGAAAGAAACCACTGATCATCTTACAGCATCATTCTGTTACCTCATAGACTTTATTTAAAGACGTTTACGCCGCGGACAAAGCCAACTCTTGTCGTGACAAGTCATGACAACAAATTTTGAGCTGAACAAATAATTAGAAAGAAGAAAAAAAAACCTTTTTTTTGTTGCTTTTCTTCTTTGTTTGGTCCAAAATATTGTGTTTGTTGTCATGATTTGTCACGACAAGAGTTGGCTTTGTACGACGCTTATAAGGTCTTTAAAGGTTTTATGACATTCATTTTCATTTCTTTTTCTTTTTCTTTTTTCTTTTAGGTTTTATGACCTCAATTACACCCAAAAAACCTGAACTTTGAACATTCAGTGGATTTTCTGTGGTCTGAAGTTTTCTTTGGGGTTTTTTGGGCCTTTTGAGCTACAATGAAAACAGGCAACACAGTGAAACAGTGACATCTGCTGGCAAATCCCATTGACATATATGGGATTTGCAGTAAGTGATGTCACTTGCTGCCGGCAAATCAGAGCACCTGTTTGAGCCAGAAAACCCCAGATCACAGAAAATCTACTGAATGTTAAAAGTTCATGTTTTTTGGGTGCAATTGAGATTAGAAAACCTAAAAAAAACAAGAACAATTCCAAAACCTTTTTTTTAATGTCACAATCCCTTTAAATAAAATACGTTTTGAAATGTCTATGGGAAAAATGCATTGGGAACTATTCCCTGGGCCTGGCGTCGTCAAGAAAGGGGGCGGGACTGCGTCGCTCTATTGGGTGGTGCTATACCGCATAACGTCCAGTAGGGTGGACGTTGTTGTCGGGCAGAAAACTCTTATCTCCATATTCAAACTTTTAGTGTTTTAGGTAAACTATAACGCCCCACTTGATCACACTACAGCATCGTACAAAAGCATCAAAAGTAGCAGATCCACAAGCTCGAAACTGTTTTGGACATGTTTCCACCCTGACTGACGATTATGTGCATTATCCTTTATTGAGAATAATTGACGGTAACTTCACTGTGATGTTACTCTTCCTACTTATATGACTGTATCTGTAACTTAAACTGCTGTGCTGTCTCTGGTTATCATTTCCCCCAAATGAATGCTCTTTCCTTTCATGTTTTGTTGTGCCGTCACGCGGTGCGTGTGTCACACAAGTCGGTAACCGCAAGCACGGGAGCAGTGCATGTTCGGACTAACGGGACTTCGGATCTATGGGCAGTTCCCCACAAGTCATCTATCCTCAGATGTGGTGGTTTGCGAACACAGCTTGTCAGGATGTTAATATGCCACTACTCCACCACCAGCCATGTTTACTTTCAGTGGCACTCGTCACTAGTGGCATCTGGCGTGAGTTTGTTCACGTCGTGACAGACAGTGGTGCCGATTAGGCCTACCGTACGTCTTATTTATATCCACTCCACCGGTCGTTGGGAGCTGGTGTACAGTATCTGCAGACGGTCTCTATTACAGACAGGCAGATCCTGTAAGGCCAGGGGTCCGGGACCCCTAGGGGGTCCTCAGAGTTTCTACAGGGGGGGGGGGGAATTAGGAACAGTTATTGAAATCAAGTATAATTAAATCAGGATGAATATTGCCAGAGACATATCATGTCTCTAGTCCAGGCTCTATAGTGTTGATGTGAATTTGGCTCACTGTAACCTTTTTCGAGGCATTTAGCAGAACACTGTTATACCCAGAGTGAGTTACACGCGTGAGATCATCAAAGTAGCCTAAAGGGACTCGTGCTCAGGGACACGCTGAGGTGGAGCTGGAGGCAAACCGCTGACCTGCCGGCCGCTCTGGCCACTCGGCCAGCCGCCCGCCCCTGAAGCATGAGTAAGCATGAACTCTGTTCAACAAACAACGAGGTAAATAGTCACATATAGGTATAGCATGCAAAGAGAACAAATGAGTGCCTAGGAATGGCCGGTAAACGTCAAGCCTTATAACATCTGTCCAAACAACACGCCACAAGTATGTCAATAACATTCTTAGCATGTGTGGTCAGGAGAGAGAGAGAGTGCTAATCTACCTAATCTTTCTAATAACCAGTACATTATCTGCATTGTGAGCCAGCGTCTATCTGGTAGCATATCGACCTTGACCGCACAGGACCCCCCGGGGGGACGTGTCGCGGCAGACCACCGCCGCAGATATATGAGCTAGTTATTGTCAGCCTTTCCTTGCTCAGTGGAAACAGAGACTTAAATAAACACGCGCATGCCACGGTGTGTGTGTGTGTGTGTGTGTGTGTGTGTGTGTGTGTGTGTGTGTGTGTGTGTGTGAGAGAGTACACTGTGTGAGTGTGTTTACAAGTACACTTGCCTTCTGCATAACACCGTCGCTGTCGGATGGAAACCTCATATGTCCAAAACTGTTACTCTTCAGGATTCACAGTGTAGCAAAAGTAGCAGATCTACAAGCTCAAAACAAGCTGGTTGTTATGCTTTCGTGTGACGCTTGATGCTTTCGTGTGACGCTGCAGTATTTATGTAAGTAAAAAAAACACAAAAAGTTCAAATATGGAGATAAGAGTTTTCTCCCGACAAGCAATGATATGCATGGTGTGTTATTGTGGTCGTGTTCTGTGTTTTGCATTTATATCTGAGCCTCTCTCGTTCCAAGATTATACTCGTGATCTCTAAGCAGAATGTAAATCCGAACCAGTGCCTCCGTTTTAACTGAGCCGCGTATAGTCGTCGGAAACAACAGAAACCACGTCCTCCGCCCGCCCTCCTGTGGGATTGTCCAAGTCGAGATTCTCAGCTGTCGGGGGCCTGGAGGGGACACAGAGCCTCTACTTTCCCCTTCCTGTGCGGTGGTTTATTTTCTGTGTTTTGGCAGCGAGGCATGTGATTTGACATTCATCTCTAGTCATTCGGCAGCAGACACTTCCTGGTGTGAGGGAAACGCGCGCGGCCCTCCAGGAACCTGGACCGCGACGCCGGGCCCAGACGATAACAATAAACGACACAGATCTAAACGTATAAAGGTTGATGGAACCCCCTGATGGTTGGATGGAATGCCACGGCATGGCATGCTGGCCTGCTGGGGGTCAAGAATGTCTCTCTTTTTCCTCGACATCAATAGGTCGCGGTTCAGCGACAAGCACAGGAGATTTAGTTTGAGAACTTAAAGGGATATTTCACTTTCAAACATGTTTTGGGGTCATTTTAATGGTCTACTCTGGCTTTGGTGTTACTTTCAACCCATGCAGACATGTAGGAGGGGCGTTTTGGGTTTAATGCTCAGGCACACTTTGACACATGATTGCTGGGGCTAGGAATTAAACCCGGGACCTTCTGTTTCCCAGGTGGCCTTGTGTTATTATGTTTTGTTGTTTTTGCTCTTTAGTATTTGTGGTAGCCTAGAGAACTTTGGTTCAACACTTGTTGTTTTAAATGTGCTTTATAAATTAAGTGGATTGTATTGCATATAGCTAAAGAATTCCCATGCCTACAGTCAAGAAACAAGTAAATGTGACATGCGGCCGGGCAGCAGGAGGGGAAAAGGTGAAAGCAGGGTTCAAAGCTACCAGAGGCGAAACACACACGGTGAAAGCAGGGTTCAAAGCTACCAGAGGCGAAACACACACGGGCCACAGGGAGATAAGAGAATATCAGCTGCTGAGGTCCATTTGGGTGGAGTTCAAGTATAGGCTACGACGGAGTTAAAGTGAGCGTGGGCGTGTTAATGGAACCGTTTGCACTCAGAGTAAAAAGAAAAGGGGGGTGTAAATCATTTTTCTTGTTCACATATCATACTATAATGATACTATAATTCTGACAATGTCTGAATGTCTGTCTGTCTGTGACTGCCGTAAGCTCCTCACTGCATGCACCAATCACTCCCACTTTTCACACAGGCATTGACCTGTAAGAGAGAACTCATACAACCGGAAGTGGTCAAAGAAAATACATTGAGGTCTCTCCTGATTGGAAATTAGTGACCCACCTGAAAAAGCCAGGATTAATGTATTTATTTATCGCGCATTGCCAATGTTTTCCCCCTTTCAACCCTTATTTTGAAGAGTCAAATCAAATATCCGTAACCGGGTGTTACAATGACGTAATGGTGTGTGGTGTCTTGAACGGTTGTTGTTCCATCGCTGGGTGCAGAAAAAACCCGACTGCGAATATCACAGTGCCGGCTGTCGGTCGTTGAAAAACCTTGTTGTTTTGACAATCATTGCGCCGATTTGGAGATAAAGAATGGCCATTGAAAGCAGTTCGGCTTTGGCGGGCGGCCAGACTAAAGCTTATCTATGACATCATATGACATGTGATCTACGGAGAGATGCATGGAATGGAGACCTCTGTTACTGAACAACCATTCTATAGCGACGATTACTGTCAGAATATAGAGCTTGTTTTAACCCAAAAAATTACCACATCTCCACCCATTGAAATTGGGAAAGCATCTGTGTCATCTTAGACTTTTGTGTTGGCTATGAAAAAATAGCAGATGTTCACAGCAAACTTGTACATCTGCTATTTTCTTTGTGGAAAAGTCTTGAAAGTGTGAATATGTTTTTTTTTTGTTTTTCTTTTTAACACAAATCTTCTCTTTTGTTTTGGGGGGTTGGGGGGGTGTCCATGGCTGACAAAACATTTGCAGATGGGGGGGGGGGGTCCATGGCCAAATGAGGGGGGGGGGGGGCTCCTTGGCATGAGAACGTTTGAGAACTTGGACCTCAACAATATCACTTGACAGCACCTTCCTTTAACACTGAGGATGGTGTTGTCGTCCTGGGCTCATGGCGTGCGCCGTGTCCTGAGTGTCACAGACGAGGTTTGTGGGTTCAGGGGAAGGTGGAGGGGACGCGTGAGGGCACGGCAGGACAGAGGGGTGTGGGGGGGTCTGGCCGGAGCGGGGCAGGGGGGCCGGTAGGTCACGGCAGGCGGCCTGTCTGCCTGAAGGCAGTGTGAGTCTAGCAGCAGGTAGCTGGCAGCCTGTCTAAAGACATGGAGCTCTCAGGGGAAGCCAAGCAAGAGAGAGGAAGAAAAGAAGGAAAAAAATAGACTGAAAAGCAGTTTCAAGGACCCCCAGTTTGATATCAATATCTTGAGCTATGGGAACAGCCAGAAATCCCCCGAAAGCAGTTCTTCAGGCTTTCAGACAACGACCCTCACATTGATATGCCCGCGGGCAAAACCTTTCACCAAACCTTTCAGATGGAGGCATCTGACAGGTTTGGTGTATTTGCCTGCGGGCCCCCCCCCCCATCTGACAGGTTTGGTGTATTTGCCTGCGGGCCCCCCCATCTGACAGGTTTGGTGTATTTCAAATACACCAAACCTTTCAGATGGGGAGGCCCGTCAGGCAAATACACCAAACCTGTCAGATGGGGGGTACCCGCAGGCAAATACACCAAACCTGTCAGATGGGGAGGCCCGTCAGGAAAATACACCAAACCTTTCAGATGGGAGGGGGCAAATACAGTATTTGCCTGTGGGCCCCCCCACCTGAAAGGTTTGGTGTATTTTCCTGCCCCCCCCCCCCCCCCCCCTTTTGTGCCAGGGACTTCCGGCCCAGAAGAGAAGCTTTATGCAAAAAAAGAAAAAATCACACCCGTGTGAAGTGAGGGCCGATCTTATCATCATACATCATCTCATTCCGGACAATCACAAAGTTTGTGTTTACGTACATGTTTGTGTTTACACAAACACTCAAAAATGGCTGTTCTTTTTCAATGGCATTTAATGGCATTTGTGTTAGGACAATGTTTGTGTTTACACACACCCTCAAAGCTGGACATAGGTGGGGCTAGGGCTAGCGCCCCTCAAAAAGATGAATACAAATGTCCAAACAACAAACAACTCTCGCATCCCTATGGGAAAAATTCACCGAAAATAGCAGATCTACAAGTTTACAACGCATCTGCAATGTGCTGTGAGTTTGTAGATCGGCTATTTTCAGCAAAGAGGCTTGGTGTAGAGGGCAAAAAGCAGAGCAGAGCCAAAGGCCAAGTTTACAAAGTATTGAGGGTTTAAGTCATTAAATGTGTGAAAACACACATTTAACATGAATCCAATATGTCCCTGTTTCCCCTAGACTGTGAATCCAATATGTAGTGACTGGGGGTCCCTGTTTCCCCTAGAGTGTGAATCCAATATGTAGTGAATGGGGGTCCCTGTTTCCCCTAGACTGTGAATCCAATATGTAGTGACTGGGGGTCCCTGTT
>NC_139705.1:45691991-45811991 GCF_964188405.1 Protomyctophum parallelum | reverse complement strand
AGACCTGTTACACTCAGTTACAGACCTGTTACACTCAGTTACAGACCTGTTACACTCAGTTACAGACCTGTTACACTCAGTTACAGACCTGTTACACTCAGTTACAGACCTGTTACACTCAGTTACAGACCTGTTACACTCAGTTACAGACCTGTTACACTCAGAGTTGCAGACCTGTTACACTCAGTTACAGACCTGCTACACTCAGTTACAGACCTGCTACACTCAGTTACAGACCTGCTACACTCAGTTACAGACCTGTTACACTCGGTGTTACAGAACCGGTTGCCATCAAGGAAACCCTGAGGGTCTCTGGACCCCAACTTTGAGAACCTACTGCTCCGCACCAAAAATCCTTTCACCTGAAAAGAACCTAATATACCAGCTCACTGAGCTTCAAGTGGATATACTTAATAGAGGAAATAGAGCGTGCACATCCACTCTAGCCCAGGTGCTGCTGGACAAACGGCAGTACAGGAGAAATAAATAGAGTCCGCAACACTGGTGAGGGAAAAGTCAGCTCCACTGGTTTACGAATTCAACCTTTCGATCACTGTTCGATCGAAGCGTTGAATTAATAAACCAGTGGAGCCGAGTTCTCCCTCACCAGTGTTACCAGACTCTATTTCTTTATCTGATATACATAAAAGAGCGTCCTCTGTGATGGAGAGCGGAGGTTACTTACTTGTGGCGCGTCATGGGCTTGTTGGGGGTGTAGTGGGGGTTGGCCCCCGCCTTGTACAGGTTATATCTGTTCCCATGGTAGAAGGGGTTCATTACCGGGTGGTGGCCCCCGTAGTAGGTCCCTTTGCTGTCCCCCGAGTCCAGCCAGAACCCTCCCAGGAGGAACATACACTGCCAAGCCACATGACACAACTCCTCACTTCTCATCTTTTTTGGTTGTTTTTTCCTTCTTTTTTTGTGCCAAAAAGTCCTGGATTTGGAATGGATGGATGGAGCTGTGGAGATATAAGTTCCAGAGGAAGAGTTTGAAAAAATGCAAAAAGCTGTGCTGGGTCTGGTTCTTTTTACGAGAGATTCCTGCACAAAAAAATAATTCCCGCAAAAAGAGAAGTTCCCTGGGTTTGGTTTGGGTTTTGCACGTGAGGAGCGCCTTCAGTCAGTCGGCCCCGAAGGATAACCCAAACAGCTGTAGCAGCACCAACAGCATCTCCGTCCCGACTGAGCCTTTCAGCTCACTGCTCGGCTCAGCTCACACACACACACACACCCGTCTGTCTGTCCGTTCCCTCTCATACACACACCACACACTGACTGACTGAAGGCAGGCACAGAGGAGACGGAGAAGTAGACCAGGGAGGGAGGGAGGGAGGGAGGGAGGGAGAGGAGGGGAGGAGAGAGGGGAGGAAAAACAACACTAAGGTGTGCTGGGGAGGGAGGGCAAGAAAGGGGAGAAAGTGAAAGTGTGCATGTGTGCGTGCATGTGTGTGTGTACACGTGTGTGTGTGTGTGTGCGTGTGTGTGTGTGTGTGTGTGTGTGTTTACACGTGTGTGTGTGTGTGTGTGTGTGTGTGTGTGTGTGTGTGTGTGTGTGTGTGTGTGTGTGTGTGTGTGCGTGTGTGTGTGTGCGTGTCAGCTACCAGGCATATATTTGCATGTCCCACCCCAACCAATCTCTCTGTCTCTCTCTCTCTAAATCTGATTAAACAGAGAAAATAGAGAAAGAGACGACCCACACCCCTCTGCCTGTGTGACCCCCTTTCCTCTCTCAGCAAGGCCCTGGCAGCTCTCTCTCTCTCTCTCTCTCTCTCTCTCTCCCCCCAATCACACTTTTCTTTCTGTCTTTTCCCTGGACTTTCTTTCTCCCGGATCCAATCGGAGAATTTATTTTTCCTGTTTTGAATCCTCCTCACATCACACAGATGGGATTTATTTTTTCACCCTTAACCCGTGAAGACCTGAGGGGCCGTTTGCCTTCCAAATCAGTTCCCACACGTCCAAGTCTGCGTTAAAAAAATAACAGCTCGCAGTGCGCGGCACAAAGTTTCATCTTGCATTATCTGCTATATTTTGAATAGCCAACTCTAAAATCAAAAATTACACAGCTGCTTCTCGGTGGTAAATGGGTTAGTATAGCATCTCTGTTAGGGTGACCAGATGTGATGGTCTGTCTGTCCCCGTTTCAAGCTGTCCCAACAAAATCTCTAAATCTCTAAAACACTCAAATGTCCCTGGTTTTCAACATTCACTAGTGAATTTCCAGCTCACATCAAAGCTGCCGGCCACCCTCGCCACGTTTAAAACACTCAAAACCCACATTTTCAGACGCATTCCCTATAATTCTAATCCCCCCTTTTCTACCTTTTCTATAGCTATTTAACCTTTTACTGGTTTTTCCTGCAATATAGGCCTAGCTATAGTTGCTATGGTTTTCCGAGATATAAGTCGAGTAGAATTACCAAAAATGTACGGGTGGAATGCTCATATGGCCAAAATTGTTACTTTTCAGGTTTTAAATGCAAAAGTAGCAGATCTATAAGCTCAAACGATGCATTTGTGTTAAGTAGGCTATGATCAAGTAGGTCGTAAAAATATTGAGACAGAGTTTTCTGCCAGACGGCGAACAAAATGTTACTTCCACAAGTGACAGCTGCCATTGTGACCGGGCTCAGAGCAGAACACACCACAGGTCCATTGTGACCAGGCTCAGAGCAGACACACCACAGGTCCATTGT
This sequence comes from Protomyctophum parallelum, assembly GCF_964188405.1. NCBI lineage: Eukaryota > Metazoa > Chordata > Actinopteri > Myctophiformes > Myctophidae > Protomyctophum > Protomyctophum parallelum. The sequence goes on along the minus strand of NC_139705.1, from coordinate 45,809,295 downwards.
GACCGGGCTCAGAGCAGACACACCACAGGTCCATTGTGACCGGGCTCAGAGCAGACACACCACAGGTCCATTGTGACCGGACTCAGAGCAGACAGGTCCATTGTGACCGGACTCAGAGCAGACACACCACAGGTCCATTGTGACCGGACTCAGAGCAGACAGGTCCATTGTGACCGGACTCAGAGCAGACAGGTCCATTGTGACCGGGCTCAGAGCAGAACACACCACAGGTCCATTGTGACCGGGCTCAGAGCAGACACACCACAGGTCCATTGTGACCGGGCTCAGAGCAGACACACCACAGGTCCATTGTGGACCGGGCTCAGAGCAGACACACCACAGGTCCATTGTGGACCGGGCTCAGAGCAGACAGGTCCATTGTGGGCGGGCTCAGAGTAGAACCACTGCAGGTCAGAACACAATGGACCACCTAGAATTCCACATCTCAGCACACATTAAACTCACCGATTCATAACTGTTGCCAGTTGCCCCTGAAATGGTCAAATGCACCGTGTTCCTTCCTGTATAGCATTAGTAGCATTAGGTTTGGCCAGATGCTGTATATTGGCCATTATGTGAGTTTTGTGATAATGGCAATTTTTCAGTCGACGTGTAACCACCTTCAACCAGGTATCCCCCTTTTGAACATGTCACAGATCATTTTGGTCGAATATACGGTAGTTATTTGTGTTTAATTGTGTGTGCATTTAAGTTAAATGTTCTCAAATAGAAACTTTAATCAAATCTAGCATTTATTTTCTCTCATATTGCACTATTTCCAAAGCATTTTCCCAGCGTCACACAGTGTCACACTGACACTATGCCAGGCATGCACCAACATGCTCATCGGGAGCAGTTATGGCGTTCAGAGTGTCTTGCTCAAGGACACAAGTCTTCAGGGATCAAACCAGAAACCTTTTTACAATTCCTCAACCGGCTGCTCAAACACTGCCACCTCATAATTCAACTGCAGACCCCTGTGGGTCTGTGGAGTGGACCCTACTTTGGGACCCATTACTATAAATCACATCCATGGATGTGTTTGTTACTTCCAGGAGGGGGGGGGGGGGGGGGTGAGAAGGGAGAGAGAGACGGGTGTCTTGAATTGTCCTCTTTGTTTGGACAGGTTCTCTGGGATGTCCTTTCTCACCAGAGTGCTGACCGCGCACCATCTGACCCGTCTCTGTTTGTGCTTCATTAACCGGCCATTGTGAAAGAAAAACACACACACAGGCCTGGTAAATAATGCCTTTTCAAATACCTCTCGGCGCGTAAAAGAATGCTGTGAATGATGGTCCATCCGTGGCGCGCCATGGCTTCCTTTATACGACACAGTGACAAGGTCACCTTCAAATCTATACGGTTGGGTTCCTTTTAGGGGTTGAGCGATTTCGATTCCTCAACGGGTCCCTCTTCCGGTCTGATTCCTTAATGGTTCCCTCGTAACGATTACTATATTTAATAAAACATTAATTTGAGGTCGCGCTAACCATCGAATGGTCCGATTGGCAGAACACAGCCGCGACACAATGGAGGACAATCACTTCCGGTACAGATCAGTACATTCAGCATTGCGCATACATAGCCTAGCTACAGTAGTGGTTTTAATTGAGGTCCAGGGACCCTCTGTGTTACTTGAGGGTGTTCCAAACTCTGAGTCTGTAACTGTAACTGTAACTGTAACTCTGAGTTATATGGGGTCCATTTGGTTCCATTTGTACACTCTCAGAGCTATGGTGCATGGTTGTTGGACCACCGGTGTTGTAATTGAGAGTCTGTGTCTCTGTGATAACACCTGGTTCTGGAAACGGTTCCAAATGTGATGTTGGATGGTATGGATTGTAGATTAGATAGAAAATGGCCTCTCTCTTATATTATTTGACAATTTGGGCAACGCTATAGACCAGTTTTGATAGTATAGTTTGCTGATTACCTTTGATGCAGTATTATAGTGGTCTGTTTTATTTAGCAAAAGGCACCCCTCACTTCACACGAGTGTGCTTTTAGGCATTAAAAGGGTGTTAATTAAAGGTCCTTAAATTGTCACTTTACTGTCATCTGGGGACCCGGACCCTCCCAGAATCATGGAGAACTGTTCTAAATAGGCGGCCACCTACGTCACGTAGATACGGGAAGTAGACCGGAGATGGCATGTCTTATTATTATATTATTATTATCCCATTCTGACCTGAGATCAGATTCATACGAGTTTTCCACATCGACACACACTGGTCTGATGAACCCATTCTGACCTGAGATCAGATTCTAAAAATGTCAGTCGTTCTTCGATTAAAATTTTTTTTGCAGACCTACAAGCTCGTATCGCGCCACTCGGTGGCGCGATATGAGCTTGTAGATCTGCTATTTTTAAATAGCTGAAGCATAACATGATGCCGACACCAAAATGGGTGCCCGGTCAGAATGGGTTATTATAGGCTTCAGGAGGAAGACATGATGAATTCTGACCACCGGCATGCATGGTCACCTGATCCACCTGTTTGTTCCCCTAACGTCCTACGCAATAATGATGAATGATGATAATTATATCACGTTTATTAGATCTGCTCCTGGAAATGACTATATGCGCTGCTTTCAAGTCATGCCAAAAGGCAGAGGTAATTAAATTAAATTACCTTAAGTACAGTATCATTTTGAGGGATGTTTGACTTATTTCCAAGATTATTACAATATTAAAATTACAAACTTTATACTTCTACTTACATACTATCACAAGGCAAATACTGTACTTTTTTTACTCCACTACCGATATTTGAAAACTTACTTTACTTAACTTACTTTACTAGTTACTTATTTTGTATGTTTAAACCCAAACCTTTTCATGTCAAGGACCCCCACTTTTTTTTTTTTTATATATTTTTTATCCCACGATTTTGTAACCCATTTTTCACCCCTGTGTCAATCATCTAATGTGATCCTGGGCTCGACACACCTTCCGCCAACCTAGTCCCCATATATGGGGGACATGGGGAGAGCAACGGACTTGAACTCATGCTTCCTTCTTGCCTGAGTGTCCAAGTTGCTCCTTTACACCTGACAGGGGGGAGTTTCCCTGGTTGGACGTAGCGTGAGGAAGGAACACGTTATTCCAACCAGTTCCTTTCCCCTCCATCAGGCGCCCCGGCTGGCCAGGGGGAGGCACTTTAGTGACCAGGATTACTGCATGTTTTTTGTGAGGGTACCTACCCTAGGGGACACGGGGAGAACATGCAAACTCCACACAGAAAGGCCCTTTCGCCAACCCCACCTTCGGGTATGGGCACTGATGACGCGGAGGAGCAAACACGCCGCCAGCGCCCACAGCGTCCCGAGCGGGAATCGAACCCAGGACCTTCTAGCTGTGAGGCGACAGCACTACCAACTGTGCTACCGTGCCCCGTTAGGACCCCCAAATTGATACTAATTAGCCCGCGGACCCCCCATCTGAGAAGATATGCCAGTGACCCCAATAAGAGAAGATTTTTACGGCTCTAGCAGTGATTTTCAAATGGGCCCGTCAGGGTCCACTTGGTTCCATTTGTACAAGTTACAGCCCCATAAGGGTCCACTTGGTTCCAAATGATCATTTAGCTGGGTCCCCGGACCCCACTTTGGGAACCACTCGTTTAACCCATTCTGACCGGGCACCCATTTTGGTGTCGGCATCATGTTATGCTTTAGCTATTTAAAAATAGCAGATCTACAAGCTCATATCGCGCCACCGAGTGGCGCGATACGAGCTTGTAGGTCTGCTATTTTTTGAAAAATCGAAGAACGACTGACATTTTTTAGAATCTGATCTCAGGTCAGAATGGGTTCGTCAGACCAGCGTGTGTCCAGTGGAAACCTCGTATGAATCTGATCTAAGGTCAGAATGGGTTAAACACTTCAGCCCTATATACTGTACTTTGGCTATCCCGAAAAAAGCCGATCTACAAGCTCACAATGTGTTGCCTTACGGTGCGTTGTGAGCTTGTTAGATCTGCTATTTTCAAAGATTACACAGCTGAAACTGTTGAGAAACGGGACATTCTGCATCATAATGTGTACTTTTGACACTTTAAGTATAGCCTATATGTTGATGCCAATACTTTTGTATACTTACTCAGTGGTATTGTATAGCGTGACTCAATGCTAGGCGCACGCACGCACGCACGCACACGCACACGCACACGCACACGCACACGCACACACACACGCACACAGTGGAAGTGGTATCCCAAGAACGTTCCCTAGCCAAATAGAGCTTCCCTCCCCACAAGCCTCAAATGCACTTGGGATGGTAAATCTATCACAACGAGCTATGAGTTATGTTTGACACAATTATTAAAACGGCCACCAAAAGCATTCTTTGTGTCCTCCTCTTCAATCTTAAATGGCTTATACGGTGATTATATTATTATATATCTGTGGGAATCCTTGTTTACATTAATGATATCTGGGAAATCCAGTTTTTGTGCTCTCCTTTCAGAGGTTTTGATTTAGCGTGGCCTGCATCCGCATGGCCACGAGAGGTCCAGAGATCCAAGGTGTACGACGTACGTAGGACGTGGCTGTTGAAGCACTTATCCTGACCCGGAGCAGAGCTTCATCCTACCAGCCCAAGGAACTGTCACTGAGCAGACAGCTGCCTTTTCTGCACTGGTGGAAAGTTCTATACTCCAAATATTGTACTTACTACACTACGTTTATTTTGTCCATCCATCTTCAACCGCTTATCCGTAGTCGGGTCGCGGGGGCAACAGCTCCACCAGAGCGCTCCAGACTTCCCTCTCCAGAGCAACATTAGTGACTTCCTCCTGGGGGATTCCGAGACGTTCCAAGGCTAGTGAGCCGATGTGTTTCCTCCAACTGCGCCTTGGTCTGCCGCGGGGTCTCCTCCCAGTGGGATGTGTGTCGAGGACCTCCCTAGGGAGGCGCCCGAGAGGCATCCTAACCAGATGCCCGAACCACCTCAGCAGGCGAACGAGCAGAGGTTCTACTCCGAGACTCTCTCGTGTGACTGAACTTCTCACCCTATCTCTAAGGATCTCGGAGCTTGTAGATCTGCTATTTTCAAAAGAATATTATACTGCTGGGGTCCACATTAGGGGCCCCCAGGGACCACAGGCACACCGTTGATCCAATCAGCACCAGACTTGGCTTAAAACACCATTCAGGGGTCTGTCATTACAATGGTTGCATCAGGGGCCGACGTCAGGGGCCCCCGGGGACCACAGGTGCACTGTTGCTCCGATCCGCAACAAACTTGGCACAGACACTGTTCAGAGATCTGCCATGAAAATAGTCACAACAAAACACCACATTTGCACATTATATGGGGCACTACAGCAGTGTTTAACACAAATGGACATAAAAAAGTTAATAAAGAAATTCAAATAATTGTATAGTGGAGTAAAAAGTACAATATTTGCCTCTGAGATGTCGTGCAATAGAATGATAAAGCATTGACAAATGGACATACTTTCCACCACTGTTTTCACAGACAGCTGGGGACTGTGAAGGAGGAAACCGTTTTCTAAATGTCAGCCTCCCTTGGCAGCTGGCTTTCTGTTGACAAGCCATCACAAAAATGAACTTTTATCCTAAGAAGATATCTCTTTAACCACTTCCTAACTTGAACCCTCCGTCCATATTCGCAAATAATAAGCTGATTTACAAGTTCACAAAGCTTTGTGATGTGATACTTTGCGAGCGTTATCGATCAGATATTTTCGTTTAAACTTTAAAGTGTAGAGTGAAAACCGGAGGTGGGTCTAGCATAGGGCCCTGAGGGACTCCAGTCAACCCTTCGCCGAAAATATCTACACTCTCAGTTTCTGTCGGACAGAAACCTCTTATCTCCACATTCTAACTCTGTGTTTATTTTATAAATCAAAGCCCTACTTGATTGTACTACAGTGTCACACAAAAGCATCAAAAGTAGCAGATCGGCAAGCTCAAAACACGACGGGAAGCGACACGTTTTGAGCTTGTAGATCTGCTACATTTGATGCTTTTGAATTAAAATCCTGAGAATCAACAGTTTTGGACATGTGTGGTTTCCTCCCAACAGAGACGATAGTCTATTTTGGCCGAATGTACAGTGAGATACAGTAACACACTGCAGTGCAATAATTGACTCTTCTACACTACAGTCGATTTCTGAGAGATCAATTATACCGTGATTATATACGTGATGAATGATAATTGTATAAATGTTGATAACTCTCCATTTCAGGGGTTTTATTAGGCCTGTTTAATAAAAAAGGAACATCTGGGAGCGGTTTCAGATAAGCAGCGCTTATCTGCTCAACCAGATCAACTCCAGACACTGAAGTGAAACCGTAGAGAAAATGATTTTTTTTTTAATCAATTTTATCTTTCAGCTAACGTATTTGATATTTTAATGAAAAATACTTGCGGCTTTGTAAGGTTCATTCCGTGTCTGTGGCCAAAACATAATATAATGTTTTACAGTATGAATTAGTCCGTTTCTTTTATAAGGCTAGCAGTAAAAACAATAATGGTTCCGTGATGACATATACAGTCTTTAAGCCAGTGGTTCTCAAAGTGGGGTCCGGGACCCCCAGGGGTCCTTGGGGAGGTTCCAGGAGCTCCCCAGTCAAAATAGTTAATCCAGCATTACAATCAATTTAACCACTTTATGGTTCAAATCTGGTATGAACAATCGATACAGTAAACTATACAGGTACATCATCATCATCGCTGTCGAGGGGAAACCTTGTATGTCCAAAACCATTACTTTTTAAACGTCTATATATAGACTGTAGCTGTTTCAATGTCTGATCTATGCTTCGACCGCTAAAAAACGACTTTTTAGACCAATTATAATAACCCATTTATAGACGGCGATTTAGACATATCTTAGATGCCTGAAAAATGCTCAGTGGGCTGTGTTCCACTGGATCCACTGTGATTGATAGATTGATTGAAGTATTTAATAACAGTTTGCAGAATGACAGCACATTTCAAGCACAACTCAATACAAAAACTGTTAACTGTGGACGAGACCATGAAGCATTACTTGTTTACAATAGGGTCCACCATTTTCAATTCATCAGAACATTTAGAGACGTACAAATATACACTTCTATAGCCAAAAACTGGAAATCTTCATATAAGGAGGTAAAAAGGGAAAAGATGTACAGTGAGGGGGAAAAGGCGTGGGTGGGGTTCAGATTTGACAGGGACCTGTTTAGAATTGCAGCCGTCCGTAGGTGCCCTTTGAGAGGAGTCAAGGGATTCTTAGGTAGGGAGTTCCACATGGTGGTGGCATCACTGGCATAGGAGCAAAATTAATTTAGTCCCTTGTTTGTGCCAAATCTGGGTTGCACATGGTTTGTTGAACTCCCTCTGGTGTTGTGGGTGTGGACTTTGTTGACATTAAGGAAGTATTTAGACAGGTACATGGGTATCTTGGGTGGGTACATGGGTATGTTGGTGGTGTAGAGAATCTTGTGGACCAGACCCATTGCAAGATGCTGTACTCTGTCGTCAACCCCAAGCCATTCCAGCCTGTCAAAGTGGGTAGGGGTGAGGTGGGTTCGGGGAGGGAGGTCAAGTAGTAGCCTGACCTGGTTAGCCTGGTTTGTTTTGGGAGGTCTGGAGCCTTGTTTTAAGGGCCTTTGAGGTGCTGTGGTACCAAGAGGTGCATGCATATAGTCGAAGAAACTTTGTACAAGGGCTCCTTGTACAAGGGCTCCTGGGAGATGCTGTATAGGAATCTTGTTCATTGGTTGACTTTTTTGATTACGTTGGTGGCCATTTTATCACGGAAAGATTAGCCTCCAGGATGGAACCTAGGTAAGTAATTTCATCTTTTCGCGTGATATTATTATAACCCACTCTAACCAAGAAGCCGCATCTGCCTTGCTGAGATTACTATTTGATCCAAAAAGAATCATAATGATTCAATAGTAAACTGCAGATGTACAAGCTCACAACATGCCAAAATGTGACACGTTGAGGTTGTAGATCAGTATTTTTATTTTCTCTTGTACGACGAAGCAGGGAGGAGGAGGAGGAAATCTGGTTAATCCCACAAAGGAAATTCACTTTTCAGCTTCATCCAGCTGATGGCTGCTCAGGCGGTTCTCACCAGCACTCAAGAGTGCCAATTGCTTGCCCCGGAAGCCGGAATCAGGACACTATGCAAGTGGGGGTTTAAATGTCTTATCTCAATTAGTCACATTTCCAAGAGAATCATATAATGCACGATTTAAGACGCGCTTTCCGTGGATAATAATAATCATTAAAGATCAGGGAAAGTTCAAGCTCCCCCCCCCCCCATTTTGAAAGGATATTCACATTTCAAAGGAGATTCACATGAACATGTGCCATACATTTCTTCCTGCGAGTGGAGTGGACGGACCTCTCGCTGTGCTGCTCCTTCCTGGAGAAGACTTTCCCCTGCCTGAGCCATTATAGGATTTCCTCTCTCTCTCTCTCTCTCTCTCTCTGTAAGTCGCTGGTGGCTCTTTAATACCAGGGCAGTCGGGGTGTAATTTATCGCTCTTCATCATGAGCCGTCGTCGATGGACTTTCTGACTTTACTGCTAGTGTCAAATGTTAACGAGCGGTACTTTATGGTGAAAGTGACGGTGGGCACGCACTCACGCACGCACGGACGCACGGACGCACGTGCGCACATACAGTCCCAACCTCAAGAGTCACAACCTCAGAGTCACCCGCACCACCAGCGGCTTTGTCGAAAAGCACCTTTCTGTCACATAAATGTCCGTTTCGCTATTCGCCGTTTTAGATTTTGTTAGAAGAATTGCTGAGTTACAAATATCCGCTCTCCACTCTCGAAGGCTGATTCCTTCACAGAGACTTGAACTGAAATGGGCCGTGCCTTTCCAAAAAAAGACGCCTGCATGGCATCCAGTTTATCTTTGAACCCGGTATAAATCATAGCGTTGCGCATATGTGCACCACCGGGTCTAACTTTATCTCCCTATCTCACTGCGCTTTGTGAGTAAAGCCTCCATTTACACTTTGTCCAACGCCGGACAAAAGCCTGATCCACAAGCTCCACGACGCGCGACGCGCGGTGAGCTTGTAGATCGGGAGCATAAATTAGGCATAACAGGGAGAAATACAATAAAGGAGAACTGTTGTAACAGTAACCGCTGCTGGTTTATTGGGAGGCTTCCAGGGTCACTACTGTGAGAGTGGATCGAGTGTCCCTCCTCGGCCTGAGCTAAATAGTTGATGTCACAATCCAGGAATCCATCCATCCGTGTTCCCCTCCTCCTCCTCCTCCTCCTCCTCCTCCTCCTCCTGTAAGCCACGGACGGCGGTGCCCCTGTGACCGAATCTAATAAAAGATTGCCCCCCATAAAAGGCCTAGCGAGGAAGATCATCTCTGTATACATCTAGCCGAGGTCACCGAGGGGTGAGAGCCAATGAAACTAATTGAGGTGGGGTGGTGGGGGGGTCCTGTTTCACTAAAGTGCTTTCATTATTAACTCTGGACTCTCATCACTTCTACGTACTACTGCCTACCAGGACTGGAGAGCGCTCGTAATGTACCGTCACTGTCGGCGGACGTCTGGCAGAAGAAACCTTTTATCGCCATCTTTCAACTTTTTTATGTTTTTCCGTAAATTAACGCCCCTCCTCGTGGGGGGGGGGGGGCGGCTATAGCTGAATGTGTAGAGAGGCCATTCAGGCCAAGCCGTCTGGGAAAACGGGAAGGTCCCAGGTTCCATTCCTGTTGACCCTGCGTATCGAGGGGACCATGAGCAAGACACTTGACCTCTAACAGCCAGCTGGATATTTTCAACAGAGATTTGGGCCAAAGCAGTGGCCCTATAGTACAGAGGCTCGGGGTGGAGTATATGATTCACAAAAAGTTAGAATATGGAGATAAGAGGTTTCAGCCCAAAAGCAACGACATAGGGGTTTAAGTGGTTAAAAATGCCTCTATTCTCCAGCCTGTTTATAAGTGGCCTGTGATAACAATAGACCCAAGAGTGGCCTGGCCGGCCGTTGTAGACAGACAGGCCCACAACAGGTCCTCAAATACCGTAGGGGACAAACTACTAAAAATGCTTCACTGGGGTCAGGGGTGTCCTTCCTGGGATGGAAAAAGGACCTGTTTTTTTCCCACAATAGGAGCAGGAGGATATGAACTCATAAAAGATGTAGGTGTGGGAAAGGAAAGAAAAAGGCTTTTCAACATGTACAGTATTATACTAGACACACGCACAATGCTTACTTTGTCCTCCACCGTGTTACTGGCACTGGTTCATCCACGCACGCACGCACGCACGCACGCACGCACGCACGCACGCACGCTACGCACGCACGCACGCACGCATGCACGCATGCACGCACACACACTCAAAGAGCTTCTCCATGTCTCTGTGACAGGTAGGAGCCAAGTGTTCAGTCCAGACCGACCCGGGAGAGATAGTGAGGGGGTGAAGTGGTAGAGGAGAGGAGAGGAGAGGAGAGGAGAGGAGAGGAGAGGAGAGGAGAGGAGAGGAGAGGAGAGGAGAGGAGAGGAGAGGAGAGGAGAGGAGAGGAGAGGAGAGGAGAGGAGAGGAGAGGAGAGGAGAGGAGAGGAGAGGAGAGGAGAGGAGAGGAGAGGAGAGGAGAGTCCATTGTCAACAATCAGCGGATTGGATTGGAGTCAGAGTCACGTCTGTGTGAAAGCGGTCAGTGGCATCTGGGCCCTGAACGGAGGATGTGACAATTACAGTGAAGTAGAAACAGAGTCCCTGTGCGAGCTGGAGGCGCCTTGTGAAATTCCTGCCGGCTGCCTCCTCTCCTCCTTCCTCCTCCTCTGACACAGACCAGCGTTCTCTGTGCTGCTGAGCTCTCTGATCAGTCAGAAGATATATATTTTTTGGTTTTGTTTTTTTGCTGAAATATTTTGGAACATACAAGTTTTTCCGACCGCGACTACTTTGATCGCTGCTAAACAGTTCTTATATAATAACCTTGCTCTCTCCTGTCTTCTAATGGAGTGCATACAGTAGCAGCTTTTAATATAACATTAACTCATTTCCCTTTTCCACAAATTCCATTAAGTACAATATCCTAGTTGTGTCCGAGGGAGATAATAACGCCATCCTGGACCATGTAAACAGGAGGCAACAATGCGCTGAATGATATACTATGACTTCTAAATACAGGCAGGGCTCATGGATCAACTCAACAGAGAAAGACTTGAAAAGCGAGGAAAGTGTCACATACTGCTGTGGTGAGAACCAGGCACAATAGTGTTCAATACCCACGATTGTGTGTTTTAATCCGGCGAACAGACAAGACATCACGAGTTGTGTTGCAAATACAAACCAACAAAACAAGGGAACAAGTCGGATTGGCGGTTGTCGTATTAGATGACTTTCCGTATTGTGCCGTATTAAACGTGTAGTATAAAGAATGGTATAAAAGCACAATTAAGCTATATCAGTTCCAGCTATCAACATCACAACAAGCATCGGATACTCTAATGGACATGTGAAGTGATCTATCTCTCTCTCCCATACTGACGTGCACACAGTGCGCGCACGAGAGAGAGAGAGAGAGAGAGAGAGAGAGAGAGAGAGCCGCACATATATAGCCCTGCAGAGGAGTCTGCTGACCTATTGACCCTCAAGAATGGTCAGTATGGAACCTTCTGACTGAGGCAGCATCATGTTCTGCTAAGGCAGGATGACATGAAACCATTCACTGTTACCTGGAACAGCCAATTCCAGAGCCCTGGCCTTCATCATATCAAGGCATACCCATTCTATTGACTTGTTTCCCTACACATTTACAAGGAGAGACAGTCCCATGGATTATAAACTGTTGCATATGGATTACTATCCTATCGGATTACGTGTCATCACCACAGATCACACTCTGACTTTGGATAATTATTCACTATGAGTCATAATGTTTGAATGTTCCACTCATTCACAATTCCTTGATCATTGACTGAAAATATGACATTCACTGTACAATAAATGTTATTATTTCAGATTGTGTATTATGTGAAATCTGAAGCCAAATCTAAAGCATGCGTATACACTCAATCGACGTCATGGACTTCAAAAAGACATAACAACAACATGTCTACTTCTTGGAATGCATGTTGCAAGAGCCTTGTGTCACAAGACCATCTCCATGTCTTGATCTTGCAATGAGACCTCCATATGGTAACTGAGCCATAAGTTGCACAACGAACAGAGCTATTGAGGAGGCAGATGAAGCCCGGCTAGGATTAAGAGGATTCGACGAGTGTTCTCGACCAGATCGAGGACGGCCTCCATACCAGGAAAACCCTCCAAGAACACAGGAATGACGAGCCGAGAGAGGGAGAGGAGGATGTCTGACGAGAGGGACGAGGTCTTGGTCACATCCCTACATCTGCTCCCAAAGGTTGACCCACAGGCTGCCGTCCCTGCCGCTCTGACCCGAGCATCCCAGGCACTACGACAGAAGGCTCAGGGGTTCCCCAGACGATCTGACCCCTGCTGCCTGCCTGCCATCCCTGCTATCCCTGCTCTCCCTCAGAAGTCAGAAGACTGCCTCTCTCTCTCAATGCTCTCAACAGACCAACACTCAGGAAAGTGAACTGCATTACATCAAGTTACTAAATCCATGGGCAAAGAACTTTATCTATCTATCTATCTATCTATCTAGATGTGTTTCTTGAATTCTATTTGAACCTTCATGAACTCTTGTTTAATTATTCTGGTCCATTTTATTGAGTTTGTCTAGCCTAGGTGTGGGAACACTACCCAACAGAAAAGGGTTACATTAGTCTGCTTACTTACCCTATACGGGATCTCCCTCCACACAGCTGATAGTATGGAATGGATGATCGCCATAACTGGAAGGTTCGTCCGAGGACAACCTAGAGAGAGAGAGAGAGAGAGAGAGAGAGAGGTGTCACAAACATGGAGCACAATAGAAGGAATGTGCATGCATGAGTGGATGCATGGCTAAGTGAGTGCATGGCAAAGTGAGTTAAACGTTGCTTAGCGCAGTTTAATGCAATCAGATATAGGACTTAATGATGATAATGTCACACGCATACCCTCTATTAGGCATGGATATAAAGGTGTGTTTGATGCGGATCCTTATAACACATGGTCATTTCTAGCATCCCTTTGTTGCATTTCATCCTATGATCTGGAAACACGTGACTCCTGGACTCCTGTCCATTGTACCAAGACATCAGAGACACATACTTCCCACAGATTACAACCACACACGGAGATTTTGAAAACATGACCAATGACCAAAAAACTCCCATATCTGCTGGGCGAAGTACAACAATGTGCAAACACAGCAGCAAGATTTGTGAGTTGCTGTGATAGGAGAAGGATATCAAATGGAACACAACCACCCTAAAGACTAATCATTGTGTATATTCCTGCACTATACCTGCATCGAGTGATCTTGGTACATAGACATTGATTTATTGAAGATTCTGACTTTCAAATGTACATGATTCTTGTTTTGATTGTATTGCTGTATTGTTCTTTCTGCTTTGGCAATGTAAACGTATGTTTTCTCATGCCAATAAAGCCCTTTGAATTGAATTGAATTGACTCCTTTCTGCAACGTCTTTTCAGGATACACAATAAAAATGAAGCAACAAATCATGTGGATCTTGAAAGAACACTTTTTGTTCTTGCTTAATGTAAATCGCTCTGGATTAAGAGCGTCTGCTAAATGCCTAAATTGTAAATTGTAAATTGAACAGTGTGACTCTGTCTGATGTGGATCTGGGATGTCTCAACCTGTGACATCATCAATCATCATAGCCCTGCATAGACGTGACCCAAAGCAGAAATTAGATATTCGCCGGGGCTAAAACAATTGAAAATAGCAGATCTTCAAGCTAACAACGCATTGCACCGCATTGTGTGCTTGTAGATCTTCTATTTTCACTACTTTTCACTACTTGCCATCGCGCAAACTCTTCACATACTAGAGCATGTCTGAAATAAGTGTCAGAGCTGTAAATATGACATAAATGCTTAAACATGTAGCTATGTTAGAGATCACAGAAGTGAACCTTTCAAGCCTGTTTTCTCAACTTGCTGTTTTCTGCAAGACATTACTCTATAAGCCATATCTCCAAAACTGATGGGTCAAACTGAACAACCAATATGTCAATTTGAAGCTATGATTCCCTGCTTTCATATGACATGAAAAAACAAAAACTAAAAAAAATCCAATGGCAGTCCCTGTCCCTCAGTCAAATTTAGTCACATTTGTTCTAATTCAGTTTAGTTTTAAAATTATTTTATTTCTTCATGAAATTACTGAAAACATATATTTTGTTTTTAATTTAGGGACGTTGGGAAGTTAAGTTTAGATTTTTTGGCAATGTTTTTTGAAAATGTTTTGAAATAATACTATTTAAAAAACAAATGTACGAAACATAAAATACTGTTTGTCTATGACGTATCTATGAGGCATAACTCTGTGAACGTCACTGGCTCCCAGTCAAACACAAAAGATTTCAAGATACTGATCACCACGTATGTCACACTTTGCTCAGTGTGAGGTAGTATGGGCCCAAAAAGGCATTAGATTCAAGACGCAAAACAAATCTAAATTACCCAAGATAGCAAGTCAGAGTCCTTGTTAGCAAAATCAAACAGTTTTTATGCACCTTGTGTCCAAATAAATGGTACAAAAATGGTGTTTTAAGAAAACACAGCAACACTATATACATGGCTGAACAGGTTGGCCCTCCTGGTCTACAGCCCTACAATGACTGATCCCCAGTGGCAGGTCCCCCTTCTTATATACAGGCTAGGCCCCTCCCACTGGACCATACCAACCCTAATTGATTCCACAATTATAACAGCCCCATGTCCAGAGACAATACTTTAACACTTGTATAATTCACATTTAACCCATTCTGAATGGGCACCCATTTTGGTGTCAGCATCATGTTATGCTTTAGCTATTGAAAAATAGCAGATCTACAAGCTCATATCGCGCCACCGAGTGGCACGATACGAGCTTGTAGGTCTGCTATTTTTGAAAAATCGAAGAGCGACTGACATTTCTAGAATCTGATCTCAGGTCAGAATGGGTTAATCAGACCAGTGTGTGTCCAGTGGAAACCTCGTATGAATCTGATCTCAGGTCAGAATGGGTTAAACATTATCCACAATTCACATAACCCACATATTTATAATCAGAGTTCTCTCTCTATATATACAAAACACTGACGGCATGTCCCCTACCCAAACCCACAGTTGGTAGGTGCAGCTCCCTACAATGGAGCCACCAATCAGTAATCAAGCAAAGCGCCACACAATATACAGAAGTCAAAATAACAAATATCACTCTGCAACACAAATAATACCTCAAACTTTAACCCTGTGTTGAATTCAGTCTCAGTGGCAGGCTGAACTGCCACAACGTACCAGGCTCCCCCCTATACCTCTCTGACCTCCTCCCACTCCCTCAGGCCTGGTAACAACAACAACCTCCTGGACATCCCCAAGACAAAGAAACACACCTGGGTCAGGGTGACATGTAGGAAACCTAAAATACTGTTTGAGAAACAGTGGTCTATGACATACAGTATCTATGGCACATAAATCTGTGAACTTCCAGTCAAACACAACAGATTTCAAGATACTGATCACCACCTACAAGGCCCTCAACAACCAGGCTCTGACCTCCTCCCACTCCCTCAGGTCTGGTAACAACAACCTCCTGGACATCCCCAAGACAAAGAAACACACCTGGGTCAGGGTCAGGGTGACAGGGCCTTCTCAGTGGCCGATCCCTCTGCATGGAACTCACTCCCAGTGAGTGCAACGCTGCTCCTATCCTCGCCATGTTTAAAACCACAAAATAACCAGACTCACATTCCCTACCTAAATAACTGATACAGTAGATAGTTTCTGCTGTTAAAATATGACTTTGTGTTTGAAATAGACACTCTTTCTAAGGTGTGATTTGGGGTCCTAAGGATGACTACAAAATTAATATAAACATCCTAATGCTGTCTAATACTTAGATAGGGAGGGGGTGCAAATTATGACAGGCAGTTTCTGCTGTCAAAATATGACTCCCCAGTCAAAAAACACTTTGTGTTTGAAATAGACGCTTTCTTAGGGCCCTAAGGATGAATACAAAATGAATATCAAATCCAAATGCTGTCCAATAATTACAGTATCTATATAAATTGTATGTGTTATTATTATAAGGTAAGGCAAGGTTTTGGCCCCTTTGACTTCCATTATAAAAATAAACATTTCAAAGAGTTTAAAACATGTGGGGAAAAATAAAATACTTCTGTGGCCTACCAAGTTTGGCGCTGACGGTTCAGCCGTTTAAGACACGCGCACACACGCGCACACACACACACACACACGCACACACACACACACACACACACACCCTCTCGTAGACAGCTAGCCTCCTGCAGAGTCAATGCATGCAGCATGCAATATGGCTGGATTAGATTAGACATGCCAATCTGCGAGCGGGTTTTCATAGACAATGCAACAATGCTTTTCAAAATACATCATCGGATGAACATGTCCCATCCGGGGGAAGATAGCCTGATTAGATTTGGTGTATTTATAACAGAGCGGTCTTGTGATACAATCACATGGAGTAAGTAAAATAAACGCTCTCCGTCGTCGTTGGTGGCCCCGTGGCCGACCAGAAGTAGAATATTACTGTCTCTCCACTGATTCAGACGCAGGGCATGTGACACGGTTATCCCATTCAGGCGACACGTCGACATTAAAAAAAAAAAAAAAGTTTTCTAAATCATGAAAATTTTCTGAAAGATTTGAGGCCACATTTTAACGATTTTTCAAAAATAGCAGACCTACAAGTTGTAGCTTGTAGATCTGCTATTTTTCACTATAGCTAAAGTTTAACGTAACGCTTAAAACACCAAAAGGCGTTCCCGCCCAGAATGGGTTATCCATACATTGAATCGTTCGTCGCTGTGGAGAAGAAACCATGTAAGTGTTTTTTTTACCCCACTGAAAACCCCCCCTGTCTGGATTTAATTAAATATTGGACCAACAATGACGTGTATTGAGTTGACAAGAGCTTTTCATCATCGTAGCCTTATGTCATTTTATAATGCCTTTGCTTTTGTTTGACGTTTTCAGAAAAGCACATTGTATTGTTATTGTCTATTTTCAAATTGGCATATCGGAGGACGGGCCGGGGGGGGGGGGGGGGGGGGACTTCTCTGACGCCACGCTCAGGTCACTCAGCCATATAACCATTTAAGGAAATGCAGCTGCCCAAATATGGAGTGTGTCGTCTAACCTCAATGTGTCATCATGGAATATCAGACGCAAACAAATCAGCCAACTCCATATACTGTATATGGGCATGTCAGCCAACTCCATATACTTTATATGGGCATGTCAGCAAGCTCATTAGGGATCTCCACTCCATATATGGAGCAGGTCAGTCGGATCGGCGGTGAGGTGTATACAGTAGGTGTGAGGGCCGTCCGTGTAGAGCAGGGTTTCTCAAAGTGGGTGTCGTGGCAACCTATAGGGTGCTGTGATACAAGTCCAAGGGTGCCACGGAATATTTGGAAGTTATCAATATAACTTCAGCTGAACCACTAAGACACTATAGTAGCCTAAAACAGACCTGCATTGCAGGACTGTACTTGGTGAGTTCTTTTTCAATCTACACCAAAATCTCTCAACAAAAAATAGCAGATCTACAAGCTCACAACAACTTGTGAGATAATAATAAAGTGTTACTTACAATAGTATGGTTGCCCTGCTAGGGGTGAACGTTCCCCCCAGAATATGATGGGGTTCAAGTGGTTAAACGTCAAGTTATTTGCAATCTGTCGTATAATGGACATTCTCTCAAGATCTCTCATCTTAGGGGGAAATATTTGCATATATTTACGTACCGCAACGTGACATAAGATTCTAGAAATGTACTTTGTAATTCAGCGGTGCCATGGATGAAAAGGTTATTTACAGGGGTGCCCTGAGTCAAAATACTTTGAGAACCACTGGTGTAGAGGCGCGAACCTATAGATGTTGAAATGTGCTGAACAAATAAACTCGCCTTGCGAAGACTCTTCCCCCCCCCCCCCCATTTCCTGAAAAGTGTTGGACATACAAGGTTTCCACCCGACCTCGATGATATTACTGTCTACACCGATTCACATGCACATGTTGAGGAGGGTTATTCATACAGTGTGCATTAAATCAGGCTTAGTATGTCTTAACATCAATTATTCATGTTATTACAGAACTGACTGACAGTTAATAATATCTGCTGGATAATTATTATCTTTAAGAGATTTGTAAAACAAAAACTGCATAAGACATTGTTATTATTCATGATTTCCATTCCAACTGCCGGGCTCTTTGACGATGTACGGGTGCGTGCGTGTGTGTGCATGTGCGTGCGCGACTGCGCGTGTGTGTGTATGTATAGCCGCAGAACACATCCATATGATGCATGCATAGCATACGAAGCATGAGATCATTATAGTTTGCACGACATCCACCCTTTGGACCAAATGCGGTCGGTGCCACGAACGCAAGGTTACGTTGGATTTGTAAGCAAACCTTCTCTCGGCCTCACATACGAACGCACACACACACACACACACACACACACACACACACACGGAAATTTTCCTCATTTTAATTTCTGTTTGCAAAATTCTACTATACTTGTGGGGACATCTGACCCTCACAAGCACAGTACTGCAAGTACACACACACACACACACACACACACACACACACACACACACACACACACACACACACACACACACACACACGTAGACTCCCCCCCTCTCCCTGCGATGGGTACGATAGACTGCATCCACTGAACATCTGTTTTACATTAGAGCCAGACCCCCCCGACCCACCCACCCCCTTCACCCTCCAACCCAGATCTCACTCCTTTTCTCTCTCACACACACACACACACACACACACACACACACACGCACGCGCACACGCACACACATAGAAGCCGACACTGAAACAGAAGCACAATGTTGTCCTTTATATCCACTGACTGACTGACTTCATGTTCCTCATTAACGACGTGATACTGTTCTGTTACTGTATGATGTTTTAAAGATCTGTGATTCTCCACCTTTTCAAGTTCACGACAAGAATTCACATTTGAAACACATTTGAACCGGGCAACTACCGCCCTGTTTCCAACTTTCCATCCTTTGTTCCATCTCTAAAGTTATAGCGAGATTAATCCATGAACAGATCAGATTAGTTATACCTCACACAGAACTGAAAACTGCGGTTTGAATTCCAATCTGGCTCCAGAACATATCCCACTCCACTGACACCTGCCTGCAGTATTTGACCGACCACATCAAACGCAGAGTTGACTTGGGCGTTTGACACTGTGAATCATTCAATTCTACTGAATAAGCTGACGTCAATTGGTTTTGATAACACATCTGTGAACTGGATGAAATCCTACCTTGAAGAAACAAGGAGGAGAACAAGTGGCTGATGTCAATAGAACCCTGTACTCCTCCCTCCCAGTGAACTGCGGGTTCCCCAAGGAAGCATACTAGGGCCGTTACTGTTCCTTCTATATATACATTAACAACATGAAAGCGGGGACTGACTGCCCATAGTTCCAACATCCCATTACTCTGACTACCTGACTTTGCATGCGGTTAGGGATAGGGTTAGAATGGGGAGCTGTATTCTTGAAAA
The DNA here is from genome assembly GCF_964188405.1 of Protomyctophum parallelum. Taxonomy (NCBI): domain Eukaryota; kingdom Metazoa; phylum Chordata; class Actinopteri; order Myctophiformes; family Myctophidae; genus Protomyctophum; species Protomyctophum parallelum. The sequence continues at coordinate 45,789,607 of NC_139705.1, read as the reverse complement.
CAAACTGATGGGTGAAAAATGGCATAAAAATTAAGCCTATGACGACCCACCTAATTCCAATACACTTTGCTTTTGTCGGCTCAGGGTAGAATTCGGAGATACGCAATTCACTGGGATTGGTATTTAAGATAGTCAAAGGGACAGTGCCCCTCAATGTCGAACTACTCTGGTGTCACTCCAATGTGAGTGACACCAGAAAGAGTGACCATGATCTGGTGACAGACAGACAGACAGACAGACAGACAGACAGACAGACAGACAGACAGACAGACAGACAGACAGACAATCACTCACTCATTCACACACGTGAGAATGCATACCATGTGAACACGCATGCTAATGCTCTCAGTGCTTTTAATTAGCAAACCCTGGTGTTTTCTTGTAAATTTGGGGGGCTGGAACTAGTAGTGGGGGTCAGTGGCTGCATGGCTGGCAAACGTGATGAGGTGTGTGTGTGTGTGTGTGTGTGTGTGTGTGTGCAGTAGGGAACACAGCACAATGAGGCCCTTGTTTCCTCCAAAATGTGTTCTCAGTTGCAAAGCAATTAAAGGCTAGTTTACTGGCCAGGACCACTGCTCTGCTGCTGCAATGCTTTACTCCTGGCCTCTGACGCAATCCTTACGGGTTTGCCCCAGTGTTGCCAGATTTAGTGAGTGAAATGAGCAGCCGCAGGTCTACGAAAACAAGCCCAAAAGAAGCGACTAGGCGTTGTTGTCTACAAGCAACAATGTGACGTGCGGTGAGCTTAAAAAAAAAAAAAAACTTTTAGTATTTCAACTTTTTATGTTTTTTTGTCATCCCAAACAGTAAGTATACAAATATACGATATAAATAAATCTGTAAATATCTTGTAAATCTATTATTTTTATGCGACATGTTGTGAGCTTGTAAATCTTCTATTTTTTAAAGGTTTTGAAAAAGGTTTTGAAGTGTCTGAGTGTCGGCTGGAAACCTCATGTCCAACTGTTAAGCTTCTACATTTCCATTTCCTGTACAAGGTTTCTGACGACAGTGATTACATGAAATATTACAGTTCCATGTGACAGTATGGGGTCAAAGTTGAATGTAAGCTGCGCTATGGTAGAAATAGGTCAACATTACAAATAACACTATAGTTCATTTAAACACTTCAGCTCAGAATGACCCAGGGGCGAAACTACATGGCAATGGGCCCCGGTGCAGATAAACTACAAGGCAATGGGCCCCGGTGCAGATAAACTACAAGGCAATGGGCCCCGGTGCAGATAAACTACAAGGCAATGGGCCCCGGTGCAGATAAACTACATGGCAATGGGTCCCGGTGCAGATAAACTACATGGCAATGGGCCCCGGTGCAGATAAACTACAAGGCAATGGGCCCCGGTGCAGATAAACTACAAGGCAATGGGCCCCGGTGCAGATAAACTACATGGCAATGGGCCCCGGTGCAGATAAACTACATGGCAATGGGCCCTGGTGCAGATAAACTACATGGCAATGGGCCCCGGTGCAGATAAACTACATGGCAATGGGCCCTGGTGCAGATAAACTACATGGCAATGGGCCCCGGTGCAGATAAACTACATGGCAATGGGCCCCGGTGCAGATAAACTACATGGAAATGGGCCCCGGTGCAGATAAACTACATGGCAATGGGCCCTGGTGCAGATAAACTACATGGAAATGGGCCCTGGTGCAGATAAACTACATGGAAATGGGCCCTGGTGCAGATAAACTACATGGCAATGGGCCCTGGTGCAGATAAACTAGAGCAGAGCATAACAAAAAGACATAACATCAACAACATACCTTTCAATGCACCCATATATCACATAGATACTGAACATATCACATGATCATAATACAATCCATAAAACACATTATAATCAGAGATACCCATAACAGAACTAGATAGGTACGGTACCACATACAGTACATTCCATAAATCACGTTTATAATCACAGAATTACCCATTACAGAAATAATTATTGCCAGGGAGGCCGGGGAGGTGGAGGACATTTTAACGCTGACATCCTGAACAACAGAGACAGTCAGCTAGCATGAAGACAGTGTAGTGACTGCTTAAAAAGAACACCTGATTGAATGTGGGCGTGAGTGAGTTAGCTGGCAGCCAATGAGAGTGAGGGGAGTTGACATGGAGAGTGACTGCTGAACAGAATGAATTGCTGATAGAGAATGAAGGGGAGATTATATAAAAAACCTTGTGCTTTTCGTGTCTCAATGAACTATCGCTGCGCTGGATTGTTGTGGATTCGTTTTTAATGAGTGGCCCTTAGACCCCCACCAAATGACCGGAACTACTTAATATTCACCAGGCAATCAATGAATACCTAATGGAAAGCTCCTATGGCTCTAAGTCCAAAAATATGACCAGAACCTTTAAAAATGTCTTTTTCTTTTCGGTCATTTTATTTAGAAGTTTCAGTCTGAAACGGAAGCCTCTGTGTTTCTGAACCAATCAGAGCATTGCATCCCTTCAGACAATGGGACTTTAGTGTCACTACAACCGCGCGTGGAGTCTGTTTATTTACGAGAGACAGATACCAAAACATGTTTGCTATACGTGGCTCTAACCTTTAACATTTTCAGATTTTAGCATGCTTATTAAGTTTAAAACGAGTAGTACTGTACTCTAGATGTCATCTTGAATGACATTAAACACAGAGTAGTTCTGTAATTAAAATCAGCTGTGTTTGGAAGAACATGGAGCAATGGGAATCAAACAGGTAAATTAAATCAAGACTCATTTTTGCAGGCCTTGACACATCATGACTTGACATCATTTTGGATCCATTGGAACAGTTTTGGATGAGGTTTCCAGCCGCCAACAGCTGTAATACACAGTCCCTCACTCAGCCACTCAGCCGCGGACATCAGTGCAGCAGTAAAGTGTCTCTCGATTTACCCCTTTTTCCCCCGTAAATTAATGCCCTATACTTGATCATACTAGAGTCAGTATCACACAAAAGCATTTGTGTCACATTTGGAGCTTGTAGATCTGCTACTTTTGCTATACTTTTGCATTTGAATCCAGTTTTGGACATATGAGGTTTCCACCCGACAGAGACGATATACATGCACTGCCTGCGGCAACAGATGCAAACTTATGGCACACATGCATGCATGCTGCATACTGTACACTTACTGTATGCCAGTATGTGGGCACGTCACACGAAAGCTTGCGCGCGCGCACACGCGCACACACACACACACACACACACACACACACACACACACACACACACACACACACACACACACACACACACACACACACACACACACACACACACACACACACACACACACACACACACACACACACACACACACACGCTCCCATCATTTAACCCCCTTCCTTGCCAGGTCTGGCAAATGTGAACTGTTGCTGGAGTGCAATGCACACCCAGCCAGAAGCTCTTAATCACTGCCCACTTGCCAGGCCTGTACTGTAACTGTTCTCCTAACAGTATGAGACAAGGGTAAGGTTGAAGTCACATGCATTATTAATGTGCTGACATAAACCCAGATGTATAGCTCTAACTGTATGAGACAGGGGCAATATGGTTAAGTCACATTCATTAATGTGGTGGAATAATAGCAGTACATTTATTCATCTTTGAGCTCAGCTATAACTGTTTATTTAAACACCTGCACCATGTGTGATTAATCCATTACAGGAGAATTCCATACTAAAAGGCTTTCTTACCTTTCTTTGTAGTTGTTACGTCCCCACCAAAGAGGTCCAGGTGTTATTTTGTGCAAAAGCTCCTTATTGGCTATTTCCCCTACCATAAGCCCTAAATGAATTGCATTGAATGGGGCTATGGGGTGTTTTTGTATATATCCTCTCTTTATAATGTAAATAATATCCCAAGCGGCACACTTTACTATTTATTTTGATGGAATTAGCACAACACCCCATAGCCCCATTCAATTCAATGCAATTCATTGAGGGCTTATGGTAGGGGAAATAGCCAATAAGGAGTTTTTGCACAAAGAAAACACCTGGACCTCTTTGGTGGGGACGTAACGACTACAAAGAAAGGTAAGAAAGGTAAGAAAGCCTTCTAGCATGGAATTCTCCTTTAAGGCGGGTTCGATTGCTGGCCCGGCTAAACCAAAGACTATAAAATGACATGGCCAGAATAGGGATGCTGGTTTCATGGGCTAACCACTTGAGCCATAGCATCCCTATGAGCCATAGCATCCCTATGAGCCATAGCATCCCTATGAGCCATAGCATCCCTATGAGCCATAGCATCCCTATTCCGGGATTGATCCGTTCCCCAAAAATCTAATGTGAGCCCTACATTGATGGCAACAAGGTATTTACTGGGTTCAGTTAGGAACACTCACATCAAAGTAGATTTAACCATTAATTGCAACAAATGGAACACAATTAAACTTGACGTTAATGGCTATACTCTGGTGCATTTTCCGGCAACGGCATCAGTCGCGGAGTCTCCGCCAATTAACCTGATGGCTGATTGAATGCAATCAGCAGATGTTTTTCCTACGGTGAAATTAAAATCCCTTTCTGGCCAAAAAGTACAGTTTATGCGTGTGGTGGGGGGCTCAGAGTGCGTCCACTAAGGAAAGTAGGCTTTCTAATGACACAACCCGCCTTTGTTTTGGTGAGTAGCAAAAACGTTATTTTTATTTACGCCAAAGAGGAGAGGCTGGTCTGCATTCATGCGAGCGGCGGAAGTTGAGAGTAACATAGCTCTAAATGAAACGCATTAGAGCTATGGACCAGAGCTAGGGTGAGGCCAACTCTTGTAGGTGCAAACTCAACACGGGTATCAGCATTGAGTTTGTGACACGGCTCTTATATACAGTGATAGATTCGTGAAAGAAGTCGGGATCTCCAAATGTTCCTCAAGAGCCAAGATGCAGTATAAGGAGCCAAACTCCACACAAGAAGCACCTTTGTTTGCATCTCCAACACTGTTTGTTGCTGCAGAAACATGACTTCTCACTAAATTAGATTACAAATGATCTTATGAGTCATGCGGCAATGACTGTCAAACAGGGTTTTGATATTCCCTGATGTTTGCCTGTAAACTGGCTTCAACAATTAGTGGCTGGGGCCTATTTTCTTACAGAAAACGCCATATATCATGAATGCAACATCCATAACTAGCCCCAAATTGGAATCGCATGTTGAACTATGTTGAACTAACTCTATAGAAAAGTCCACGGAGGGGGGGGGGGGGGCCCTGGGGGAAGCCATTACTGAGGTGTAATCAGCACTGATTAGCTACACCTGGCCAACACGGCACTGCATCCATGGAGCAGTGCCCTGTTGGCCAGGTCTATAAGCGCACCTCCAATAGCACTTGCTCGCGTGCCCCAAAAGGGGTTGCCCACGATTGACACAACAACCCTGGGTGGGTATAGGCCACCCAGCCGGCGAGATAGAAACAGTATGATAAAGGCCCAATCCTGGATAATTTCTTACCCCGTCATGTCATCTAAATATAGGTCTGTTTTACTCCAGCGTGGTTGGATATTACAAACATAAACATTCATAGAACATACACCCAGATAATAGCAAAATACAATCTAGAAATAATGTATATACAGTAGTCCTTTTCATCAAACGCTGAGTAGATATCTTAACCCATTTCGGGCGGGAACCCCTTTTGGTGTTTAGCATTATGCTATGCTTTAGCTATTGAAAAATAGCAGATCTACAAGCACATAGCGCGCCACCGAGTGGCGCGCTACGAGCTTGTAGGTCTGCTATTTTTTTTAAATCGAAGAACGACTGACATAGAAACACAGCTTTTTCAGAAAACTGTCAGGATGTAGAAGACATTTTTAGAATCTGATCTCAGGTCAAAATCTCTTAATAAAACAAGGCTCCACTGTTACAGTAGTTCTATTGTAGTTAATTTGGTGGTGGGTTTACCCGTTTTGTTTACGTTTGTGGGCCTAATATCAGTATCTGTATTTCTCCTGGCAGCTTCCTTGTTGGACATAAAAGCCAGAGAAAACTGCTACGGCACAGTTTCTCTCTCATGGGGCCAAGTGAAACAGGGAAAGGGATTTTAAACCAATAATCGGTTCGTTCAGGTATAAAACTGTCCAACAAACAGAGACAGAAGCTGTAGCTGTGAACTTTTTGCCTAGGTAAGCATATGTAGCATCGTTTCCTTGCGTGTGCAGGAAACCGGGTTCAAAGACACAATGTGTCAATGTCGTGACCCGCTATGAGCTTGTAGATCAGGGGTGCTCACACTTTTTTGACTCGAGAACTACTTTTAAACTGACCAGCTCAACAAGATCTACCCACCCCCAAAAATATGATCCCATTGCTGAAAATAGTTTTAAACAGTTACCTGTAGGTTGGTAGGTTTTTTTTGTAATGTTTGTCTGCAACGCTCTTGAAAACAATGTATTTGCTTTGTGGATTTGAGCTGACAGGTCCTTTTTATGTCAATCAAGTCACCTTATTTCAATTGGCAGATGCCAATTTATTTTTATTTGTATTATATTATATATATTTTAGGAGCATGTCATGTGGCCTACCTGCACAGCCTGTGTGATCTACCGGTCTACCTTTTGGGCACCCCTGTTGTAGATCATCTACTTTTGCCAAAATGTTCACCTCACCAGAATGGGTGAGGGTGCTACAGGTTTGCGCTATACTGTAGGTTTTCCCGAGACAAAAATATTATTGATGCTCAGTGATCTGCAGGGTATCCCGGGGGGCTCAGGGGTGGTATGCAGGTTGGGTGTTTTTTTTGCTGCGGGGAAAGGAATAGCACCCTGGGCTGTTTGGTCTTAGGATCAGCACCGCAGGGTGTGTGTGTGTGTGTGTGTGTGTGTGTGTGTGTGTGTAACGAACGAAAGAACGAGCGGGGCATAACCGCCTCCATGTGTGTTAAGACGTGGGTCTTATATACGTACTACGTATACCTCCTTTTGTTTCATTTTTTCTCTGATTTGGCTCCAACAGTAAAACGGACACACGTGATGGGGAAGGATCATTGTAGTTTGGACGGACATGAAACAGGGTCTCTGTGGCGATGGGCGCTCGCTCTCGAATCGCTCAGAGTTCAGCGGGTTCGGGAACTTCTGCCTCTAAGTGGGTGATTTAGTGTGGAAGGAGTCCAAACCGTAACTCAGAAAATAGGCCATTTCGCACTTCGCTCCCTCTGCGCCTCTCTTTATGTTTTTGCGGTGTACCACCAGTGTGCGAAGTAGGGTCCGGGGACCCCCAGGGGTCAATGAAGGGGGGGGGGGGGTTCCCCAGCAAAATGCGTTAATACAGTGTCAATTTAACCACTTAATGTGCTATTTTTTAATATTTCAGAAATAAATATTGAAAATGTTTGGCATTTGTTTTATAATCTATTTTCTTTACATAATATGTAAATAGGTTTAAAACCTTGTGAAATGGGAAATATATATATATTTTGAAAATAGCAGCATACAATACAAGCCCAGTATTGTGAGCTTGGTTACAGTATGTTTTGTAATAATAATCAAAATCTACAAAGGAACCATACTAAAGTACTGAAAACTGGAAATACCTCAACATTGTACTTAAGTACAGGTATATATAGGCTACTATAGATTAAATGTCATTTTTATTAAAATATACTTAAAGTCAAATTTCACAACTTTCTTTCAAACGTTTTCAAAATGTGTCTATAATCAATATTTGACTCTGATATGTAGTGGAGTAGAAGTATAAACTATTGAAAAATGGACATACTCTAATAATTAGTACTTATTCTCTTTAGTATGTGGCTTGAGGTCAGAACAACAGGAATGGGCCGATCGCTCTAAAGAAATACACTTGGTGGTTGTGTACTACATGCATGCATGTGTGCGTGCATGATTGTTTATGTGTTTCTCATGTGTGTGTACAACTGTGCATGACTCTGGTGCGCTCATGCATGTAACATGCAGCAATGTGGTTGAGTGAGTGTTCACACACACACACACACACACACACACACACACACACACACACACACACACGCACACACGCACACACGCACGCACGCACGCACGCACGCACGCACGCACGCACGCACGCACGCACGCACGCACGCACGCACGCACGCACGCACGCACGCACACACACACACGCACACACACACACACGCGCGCGTGCAGTATATGGGGGGACATATGTGTCATGTAAGGTCAACACATAAATTCACAGGGCCTATGGTCTTAAAACCATCATTGCCTTTCCTCGCCAATATCCTTGAATATCACTCATCTAACCCAACACTCCCCAACCTCTCACACCCAGCCCTCTGTAGGGCTGTATGCCCATATAAGGACATAACGTTGCTGTCGGGCAGAAACCCCTCATCTCCAAATTATAACGTGGTGTTTTTTTTCCGTAAATTAACACCCTACTTGATCATACTGCAGAGTCACACAATAGCATCAAAAGCTAATCGAATTTCCGATCTGCTTGTATTAAACGACGTTAAACTCACCAACATTGCAAGCTTGAATTATCCTCTTTCAATCTGCAAAGCATTTGAAAGAGGAGGGTATTGCAACTCTAGATTCATCCCATTATTAAAAGAAAATCTAGTGTTGCAAATTGCGGCTAGTGCAGTGTGCATTGTAAAAGTGCTGTAAAGTTGAATCATACAAATTAAACCTAATTCGCATGGGATTAATTACCTAACCAACATTTTATTCTAGATTAATTTAAGAAAGGTAGCCTACACCTGCAGCAGAACGACCTACTACTTTCAACAATTTTTAAGGAGAACCACTGCAGGTTGGTATATAGGCTACATACAGCCAGAAACATTCAAATACATTTGCCAGGAGATCTGTGATTTTCCTGAAAAATGCTTATCTACAAGCTCAACATAGAACATCATATTTTAATGTCTTCATGATATATAATATAGCCTATACATTTGCAAACCAATTTACAAGTAGACCACATAACATTTGTGCAACAAGAGCATTTTATATATATATAATCTGTTAAGACAACTACATTTGATTGCAGTGTTCTGCAGTGCAGAATGTAAACAATGCAAATGCAGTTCTGTAGGAAAGCAAACTTTAGCCATGGCCAGCATTAGCATTTTACTCACCGAGTGCGAGGATGAAATAACGCACTTTTGTTGGTTACAGAGCATGGTAAATATGAAGTTTTGTGCCAAAGCCTTGTGTTGAAATCGTATTTGCTTCATTGATTATTCATGTCTGTGTTGTGTTGATCTGTTTTGATCACTACATAGTTTGACTAGTAATGCCTAGACTTCACACAGCTTTCCCAGGGTGCTGTTCTGGCATTCTCATCACAGAGCCCGCCAGAACCTGTTGTGCTCCTGTTTGTAACTTGCCTCATATTATTATTCTTGCAGTAAATTACGTCTACTCTTTCAAGAACGCTGTCTTATGGAACTAACCCACAAACACAAGATAATTATTACACCAGACAGCATAGAGGAAATTCTCAACAAATGGCCTAAAAAAACATTGATGTTTTAGAGCAACCCAACCTTTTTCAGCTGAAACCCCAAAAACCCAAACATTAAATAACTGCTAAGTTAAGCCCTTGTTTTAAGGGTAGTGAAAATAGCCGATCTACAAGCTCAGATGCTTGTGGATATTTTCACTGTTCCTTATAGGTTTTATGAATTTCATGGATTTCTCTTTTTATTTTTTTGTTCTTTCCTCAAATTCCTTTGAATAATATTATTTTCATTTTGTATTTTTGTGAAAACCTTTCATTCAAATATAGGACACGTAAACAAAAAACTACAATTCGATGTTTTAACTCACAACCCATAAAGATTGGTCCGCAACCTGAAAATGGATGGAATGCATGTTTTGATGTTTGTGAGCGTTGGTCCTAAAACAAACGTTTTGAGAGACCCCGACTCAAATGGAGTCTCAGGGAACAGTGCATGAATGGAAGTGGAAGGAAACGTTTCCCAGACTCTGGACAGAAACAGGCCCTTTTATTGGTCTGCATACCCAAACATCCATTCTGAGCAGTGAACCTGAATGAAGGAGGGTTTGGCTCCGGTTTGCTTCCACGCCTCTTCAGTATAGGCCATATGACTTCTGTCACATCCATCTTAACATGTGAATGGGCTCCACTCCAAGGGAGAGGGGAAGCTCTCACAAAAGTCAATTGGTCAACCTAAATGTTTTCATTGTAAAGAGTTGCATAGCGTAGGCTACTGATAGATTATTCTGGGCCATGCATGTATGTGTGGCCTAATGGGCTCAGTCGTGGCTGGATTATGGATGACACAGACTGATGACAGCAGAGTTCCTCATTCAAAGTGTTTATTTCCGGTGAACATAAACTCTGCTGCTTGCCATGTCTTATACTGTATAACTGAATTAAGCCATTAAAACTGGGAAAGCGGCGGTGTCATTTTAGATTTTAGCTATGATTTAGAGATGTGGTTTAGAACAGTAGTTTAGAACTACTAGTTCTCAAAAATAGCAGATGTATAAGCTCACAGCACGTGTGTGTGTCACTGAGCATTCCAGGCTATTATAAAATGTCTAAATGGGCCTAAAATTGGTTATACATGGTCTAAAAATGAACGACGTGAATAAAAACTGCTAATCAACGCCTGAGCTAAACTTAGACAGCTAAAAAAATTGCATTTTTAAACCGTGCGTGTGTGTGTGTGCGTGCGCAGTGGTGGGAAAAGTACTCACATGTTATACATAAGTAAAATTATCAATACTGCAATATAGAAATACTCTGTTACAAGTAAAAGTCCGGAATTCAATATGTACTTGAGTAAAAGTACAAAGGTATTGGCTCTGAAAATGTGTAGTAGCGGTGGTTGACTTATCCCAAGCCTCCTCTGGGACTTGGGAGGGATTTTTGTGGTACAAAACATGAAGCGAAAGAGCTGGTATCGACTCACAGCCTTCCACCTTGGAGGTAGTTTGTTAGTTGTTACAGAGATAAAGAGCTGGTGTCGACTCACAGCCTTCCGCTTTGGAGGTAGTTTGTTACAGAGATAACGAGCTGGTATCGACTCACAGCCTTCCACCTTGGAGGTAGTTTGTTACAGAGATAAAGAGCTGGTATCGACTCACAGCCTTCCACCTTGGAGGTAGTTTGTTACAGAGATAAAGAGCTGGTGTCGACTCACAGCCTTCCACCTTGGAGGTAGTTTGTTAACTTTGTTACAGAGATAAAGGAGATACAGGCTGTTGGAATATGATCTGTATTGTATATATATTTTATTATTGATAACTCTTATTGTGAAGTACCCAGACCGGAAGTGCCTATTATCTATGTGTATATAACCCGGATGTAAATAAACCAACTCACGTTGACGTGTGTCGTACTGATCCAGCAACACTACAACTGATGCCTCCTGGTGTGTTTATTTACTCTTCAGTGTTTTCCTCCGTCAGTATATTCTTCACTTCTATATTTCTGGTACAACACGCTATTGCAGCTGTGAAACTCAACAGGTTATGGGCCCAGAGAGACCGGATTTATTTACGAGGTGAAAAGTTTGTTGTCGGCGTGCTTTGCCAAGCTAGTGTCGAGTTAGGCTAACAACAGAAGAACGGAACCATGCGGGCTGCTTCGAGTGGTCATTGGTCAAGATTGTGTTTCGACGGAGATGTGGAGATATATATACTGTGGGAGACGAGGATGTTGGGACATCTGAGACTACAGGGGTTGAAGGATATCGTCCTAAAAGATCTCGAGCCACCCGTCGAGGGTGAAGAAGTTGATGTGACCTACGAGGACAAGAATGCTTTGGCATATGGAGAGTTGGTCCAGTTTTTGGACAGCAAGAGCCTGTCGCTCATTACACGAGCAGCAACGGATGATGGACGCAAGGCACTGCAGATCCTAAGAGCCTTTTATGCAGTCAAAGAGCCGTCTGCAGCAGCATCAGGAAATTACGGTGTCAAGAGTACCCAGATCCGAGTGCAGCAGCCGTCTATGCTACATGGCAAGTGCAAATCCAAGCTGAGGAGTTATGAGCACACTGATAAGTTCAGTGGCAAGTGCAACTCTGTCGGTGAAGACAGCGTGATGAAAGGCAAAGACATTAAACTGTACTGTTACAATTGCGGCCAGAAGGGGCATAGAGCTTTCGAGTGTGAAGGTGCTGCCGGTCAGAGAAAACAGAGACAGTCTTTGCAAAAGTCCCACGCACAACGATGCCATCTGCAGAAGGAGGAGACAACAGCGGCGAGATGAGGCACGGAGAGTGTCTGAGAAGAAGAACAACAGCGAGCACGAGTACTCATTCGGGGTGAGCGACTGTGCCGAAGTTCAACAAGTGAGAGCAGAACGAGGACATCGTGATCGTGTGAGACAGAAGGGTCTGATGGTCGACACAGGAGCGACTTCCCATATCATCACAGACATCACAAAGTTCACAAGTTTCGACGGCAGTTTCCAGCCTAAAGAACACTGTATGGAGTTGGCTGACGGTACGAGATGTCATGGAGTGGCGGAGCGCAGAGGAGATGCAAAAGTGATTCTGATCGACAGCAGGGGGAAGCGCCACACAACTACCCTGAGACATGCGTTGTACATTCCTACATATCCACAGGACATGTTTTCGGTGCAAGCAGCAACCACCAGAGGTGCCACTGTCATTTTCCAGAAAGGTAAAAATTTTCTGAAGTGCAGAGATACGAGGTTCAAAATATATTTGTACAACAGAATGTATTATTTGAACACAGTGAACGACCAGAAATGTATGGCTAATGGTAAAGTGCAGACGCACAGGTTGAAGTGCGTGACCCCACCCATTGTAGAGCACCAGGCACCGACTGAAATGCCCATTGTTAATGTTAATGATGATGATGATGATGATTATTTTGATGTGCCGAGATGGAGGAGTAGGTCTAAGCGAAATACTCCACTCCTATCACGAGGGCAGGTTCAGCAGCAGGTGCACGAGGCGGTAGTAGCTACACCTCAGGCAAACCAGACTGTGCAGTCAGATGAGGGCCAGGCTAAAAATGAGGCTAAACAGCAGACACGTTACCCTCCCAGAGTGAGGATGAAGCCAGCCTATTTGAGTGACTATGTAACTGTCAGTGCAGAAAAGGTCCCGAAGCTACAGGTTACGAGCTACAGCTACAGGTTACGAGTCAGACAGCCAGAGGGCAAGAAAACAGTGGGGGAAGCAAGCAAAGCAGTGGGGGACAGAAACGGGATGGTGCATGATTATTGGACTAAAAATCACACTAGTAGTCAAAACCCAGCTATGCAGAAGAAAATGAGAACACAAAAGAAACCAAAGAGAAAGAAATGTTCATTTGTGTTAGAGTGATATCTGATTATGTGAATTATGTATTGCTATTTAGTATATGGAAAGAAAATATGCATTTGAAGAAGAGTAACAATGTGTATTTAACTTGATGATTGAAACCAGTAATGACAACATGATGACGGATGTCAAAGGTTTAACTTGAGTGTGTTACAGAAGTGTTAAAGATTTGTTTGAAGAGACATATGCATTTTGTATTCTATTGTGAAAAGAAGAGAGGGGAGAAAAATGTGTATATAAGAGATGTATGAAAAAGAAAATATATCCAATGTGCGATCAAGTGGGGGTGTTGGAATATGATCTGTATTGTATATATATTTTATTATTGATAACTCTTATTGTGAAGTACCCAGACCGGAAGTGCCTATTCACAGGCGCTTGCTTATAATGGGATACCTTAGGATTCCAGTTCTTTAATGATTCCTTCTTAATGGTCTGATTCCTTAACGGTTCCCTTTAAAGATTCCTATGGTTTTCCAAATGGACATACAAGTCTGTAACTCTGTGTGTACACATGGAACCAAATGGACCATTTCGTTCCCTTTGTGCACTCTCAGAGACTAGTTAGTGTGAACCTCTGTAATTGTAATTGTATAGGCAGACCACAACATACCAGCTCTGACAGTGTGATAACAGCTGTAACAGAAACGGTTCCAAAATGTGAAGGAACCGATTCCGGTTCCTCAATGTTGGATCCAGATTCCTCCAATACCTCCAGTTCATGCCCATGTTGTCGTAAAACCCTTTGGCCTACAGAACCAAGACGGAGGGGAGCATGTACGGGTGAAAGAGTGGCTCTGGATCCTCCAGATATGATATTATTATAGCTCAGTGATTTATCCTGTGTGCATTGATCAGCTCCAATGAACGCCACAGTCCTTGCCTTGTCTAATGAGTTTGACTCAGGCCAGATGTGACTATACCTAAATCAGTCATCACCCGCTATATGACTGACTACATGGTACTACATGGTACCCTATACCTACAGTGGTACAGCTACACATTATCGCCGCTGTTGGGGCAGAAACCTCCTATGTCCATTCTAACTTTTCTGTTTTGTTTTGTTTTTAGTACGCCCTCGTACTACAGCGTCACACAAAAGCGTCAAGAAACTTGTAGATCTGCTACTTTGGCCACTTGAAAAGTGACCGTTTTGAACATGCGAGGTTTCCAGCAGACATGCAGAGACGATATATTTCTAAATGGTGTTGTGATTTTGTCCAGCCCCGTCGTGAAGGTCAAGTGCCATGACTTGATCAAACAGATAAAAGTCACTAATATCGCCGTGGTACGTTGGTGTGCGCTGATGCTCTCCCTACCAACGTCCATGATTTAGAGCCCTAAGGTCCAGCTGTGTGAGGTCTGGTGCAGCAGGATAAGATACTTAACCTCTGGCCTTACACTGTGTCCACACACACGCACGCACGAGCGTCACACACACACGCACACGCACACGCACACGCACACGCACACGCACACACACACACACACACACACACACACACACACACACACACACACACACACACACACACACACACACACACACTGTGTAAATATACACAGAGAGGACAATGGTTGGGTTCATCTGGCCTAGCTAAACACCCTCAGCTTGGCTCATATAAACCTAGAGTGTTTGTACAGTTTACAACTGTGTGTCTCATTTGCAATAAGGCGAAGCCACTTCCCGGTTAGGAGGACATTCATACGGTCGCTATGGACTGTCTCATTACAGTATAAAACCAGGCCAGGTCAGGTTGTGGCCTCCTGGTGGCGCTATGATACGCCAATGTGAAAAGGATGCCATTTCTTCTTTTCGCCTTTGATGGCAATTGGATGATTTGAGGCATTTTGTTCCAAAAATGTGTTTAGCAAAAATCCATATTCCTCAGCCTATAGTAGGAAAGTGTGTGAAATTTCACGTAAATTGCACACTGCGTTCATGATTTTAAGCTTTTTGTTAAAAACGGGCCAATCCTGCAAACTTGTAACAACGTGTAACAATTTGCAGGATTTTTGGACAGAATCTGGAGTAAAAAATGTGTTTGACAAAAGTCGGCCTCCTGGTGGCGTTATAAAGGGCAGATGTCAGGAAAGAGAGCAACAACATGCACATCCCCGACCCATGAAGTTTGAGCAGGTGCTGAGCAACGAACAGCAAACAGAGTAACAAGAAAACGCTCGCACACTGACGGCTCCAATGCGACGGATGCTTTTATTGCACCAATATTGACTGTGACGTTTCGAGCACAATTGGGTCCAGCACAATTTGAGACCCACAATATATCAGCACCCATAACAGACCACTAACACTTAATTTGCATCGTTGGTATCACCAGGGCTGGACTGAGACAAAAAATCTGGGAATTTGGCCCAGACTGGCCCACCACAACCAGCGCGCAGATATACTCTTTTAGGGTCGAGGCCCATACAAATACTTGAAATAGAAGCCCATAACACCACCACCACCAGTACAACATAAATGATACACAACCGACAAGACAACTAATTTAACATTTGGCCCAGACCGGCCCACCGGGCATATGCCTGGTAAGTGGTACGTCCTGTGGCCAGTCCACCCCTGGGTATCACCTGTGAAGGAAGTAAGGAAGAGCCCCCATTTCCAATACGGCTGCTGTGCATATGAGAAAAGAAAGACATACAGTAGTCAGTAGGCTACCATCTCCGTTTTACTTCGTACGTATCAGTATTCAGTAGGTGGCCGCCTATTAATTCCCAATGGAAGAGTGAACGTGAACACGTCTTTTGAACGTCTTTAGCCCCGCCCCCATGGTCACTGAACTAAACATTGGACCCAGTCTTTAGCCCCATGGTCACTGAACTAAATATTGGACCCAGTCTTTAGCCCCATGGTCACTGAACTAAACATTGGACCCAGTCTTTAGCCCCATGGACACTGAACTAAACATTGGACCCAGTCTTTAGCCCCATGGTCACTGAACTAAACATTGGACCCAGTCTTTAGCCCCATGGTCACTGAACTAAATATTGGACCCAGTCTTTAGCCCCATGGACACTGAACTAAACATTGGACCCAGTCTTTAGCCCCATGGTCACTGAACTAAACATTGGACCAGTCTTTAGCCCCATGGTCACTGAACTAAACATTGGACCCAGTCTTTAGCCCCATGGACACTGAACTAAACATTGGACCCAGTCTTTAGCCCCATGGTCACTGAACTAAACATTGGACCCAGTCTTTAGCCCCATGGTCACTGAACTAAACATTGGACCCAGTCTTTAGCCCCATGGACACTGAACTAAACATTGGACCCAGTCTTTAGCCCCATGGACACTGAACTAAACATTGGACCCAGTCTTTAGCCCCATGGACACTGAACTAAACATTGGACCAGTCTTTAGCCCCATGGTCACTGAACTAAACATTGGACCCAGTCTTTAGCCCCATGGACACTGAACTAAACATTGGACCAGTCTTTAGCCCCATGGTCACTGAACTAAACATTGGACCCAGTCTTTAGCCCCATGGACACTGAACTAAACATTGGACCAGTCTTTAGCCCCATGGTCACTGAACTAAACATTGGACCAGTCTTTAGCCCCATGGTCACTGAACTAAACATTGGACCAGTCTTTAGCCCCATGGACACTGAACTAAACATTGGACCAGTCTTTAGCCCCATGGACACTGAACTAAACATTGGACCAGTCTTTAGCCCCATGGACACTGAACTAAACATTGGACCAGTCTTTAGCCCCATGGTCACTGAACTAAATATTGGACCCAGTCTTTAGCCCCATGGACACTGAACTAAACATTGGACCCAGTCTTTAGCCCCATGGTCACTGAACTAAACATTGGACCCAGTCTTTAGCCCCATGGTCACTGAACTAAACATTGGACCAGTCTTTAGCCCCATGGTCACTGAACTAAACATTGGACCAGTCTTTAGCCCCATGGTCACTGAACTAAACATTGGACCCAGTCTTTAGCCCCATGGACACTGAACTAAACATTGGACCAGTCTTTAGCCCCATGGTCACTGAACTAAACATTGGACCCAGTCTTTAGCCCCATGGACACTGAACTAAACATTGGACCAGTCTTTAGCCCCATGGTCACTGAACTAAACATTGGACCAGTCTTTAGCCCCATGGTCACTGAACTAAACATTGGACCAGTCTTTAGCCCCATGGTCACTGAACTAAACATTGGACCAGTCTTTAGCCCCATGGACACTGAACTAAACATTGGACCAGTCTTTAGCCCCATGGACACTGAACTAAACATTGGACCAGTCTTTAGCCCCATGGTCACTGAACTAAATATTGGACCCAGTCTTTAGCCCCATGGACACTGAACTAAACATTGGACCCAGTCTTTAGCCCCATGGTCACTGAACTAAACATTGGACCCAGTCTTTAGCCCCATGGACACTGAACTAAACATTGGACCCAGTCGCCACTATACCAGCTACACAGTATTCAGAACATTTTGCCTTTTTTTTCTTCATAAAGACACATGAGGAGAAAATCTACTTAATTATCAACCTTTCTCTCTCCCAGC
Source organism: Protomyctophum parallelum (assembly GCF_964188405.1). Taxonomy (NCBI): domain Eukaryota; kingdom Metazoa; phylum Chordata; class Actinopteri; order Myctophiformes; family Myctophidae; genus Protomyctophum; species Protomyctophum parallelum. The sequence continues at coordinate 45,771,772 of NC_139705.1, read as the reverse complement.
AACACACTTTCGTGGGATCTAGCACAGGACACCGGATCTAAACATAGGTGAGATCTGTTATCACCATTATTTTGTATGCCATACGTTCACCTGTACCATTTCACCTCTAGTGGCTCTATCTTTCTTAATCCACCATACTTTGATGGTCCGCAAAGCAGTGTGGGCCTACGTACGTGGCGAGTTGAGAAATGGCGCGGTGGGGGGGCGATTCCCACAACGGGTCACACACACATGTCATCACCACTTGAGGCAAGAGAATAACATGTTCCCGAGTAAGATGACGAACAAAGAGGAAGATGACGAGCACAGAGGAAGATGACAGAAGAGACAATAGAATCTGTCAACAGCTGTAGGCAACGAAGGGTTTCGACTCTGGAATGAGACTCTGCAGAGCGTTTGTGTATGTGTGTGTGTGTGTGTGTGTGTGTGTGCGTGTGTGTGTATGCGTGTGTGTGCTCGTGGGCGTCTGCCTGCCCATCGACATAAAACATATCTTCGCCTGTCGGGTGGAAACCTTGTATGTCCACAACCGGTTACTTTTCAAGAAATGTAAAATAGAAAGAAAACAAAAAAAGAAAGAAAAAAGAAAGAAAGAAAGAAAAAAAAGAGTATTGCAGTGGATGAATCCAGTGGTTATTATTTTAGTCAAAGGCTTTTGTTAATGCTCTTGTTTTATAAAACCCACAGCTGAAATGAAGCACTTTCAAAACAAAATGAGCAGATCTACAAGCTCACAACGGTATAGCAGCAACGGGTTGTGAGGTTGTAGATCAGCTATTTTTGTTACTTTTATGCGACTCTCTTGTATGATAAAGTAGGGTATAGTGGTCCTCAAAGTGGGGTCCGGGGACCTCCAGGGGTCCTTAGATGGGGTTCCCGGGCGTCCCCAGCAAAATACAGCATCACAATCATTTTCAACACTCGACATTTTATTGGATATTCAGATCTACACGCTCACAGCGCGTCACTTCATGCTGCCGAGCAAGCTTGTACATCTGGCATTTTTGAAAATGTTGAAAAATATATCCAGAATGTTTGAAAGTCTTTGAATAATGTTGCTTCTTTTTAACCCATTTTGGGCGGGAACCCCTTTTGGTGTTAGCATTGTGTTATGCTTTAGCTATTGAAAAATAGCAGATCTACAAGCTCATAGCGCGCCACCGAGTGGCGCGCTACGAGCTTGTAGGTCTGCTATTTTTGAAAAATCAAAGAACGACTGACATAGAAACATAGCTTTTTCAGAAAACTGTCAGGATGTAGAAGACATTATTTTAATCTGATCTCAGGTCAAAATGGGAAAATCGTCTCCTCTAGGGGTCCCTGGCAGAAAACATTTCAGATGGGTCTCTGCAGGCGCAGCCAAATACATCGTCCTTGACATCAAAAGGTTAGAGAACCACATGATATATACTGTAGGGCACACATTTACAAAACAAACTAGATAAAGTGCCAATCGGCACAGGTCTCCACCAGGATTCTTCCTCAGCCTAGTGGGAATATGCGTGCACAGTTTCATCGCAATCGGACGCTGCGTTGAGGAGTTGTGGCCATTTGCTACTCCTGAAAACTGTAGGAGCCAATCGTGGCCAATCAGGATGGAATATGAGAAATCAAACAAACCTGTCTTGATCACATCACTATGGAGATCATGTGTACCGATTTGCGTGAAATTTGGATAAAATGTGAAGGAGTAATAATAGAAAATGTGTTTTACATATGTCAGCCTCCTGGTGGCGCTATAAAGAGCAGATGTGAAAAATTCCAGACAAAGGTTTTTCCTTGGCCTCTAGGGAGTTGGCATACAAAGTTATCCACAGATCCGTGCAGTCAGAGGTAAAAACACTTTTCGGCCAGTTATAGCGCCACCTTGAGGCTGAGTTGAAATTGTTCATGTGGCATTTCGTCCTCGGCCTAGTGGGAATGTGGGTGCACAATTTCACGGAAATCACGTGATGTGTTCATGATTTGCAGCATTTTGTTTGAAACTGAGCACTCCTGTGAACTTTGGAAGCCAATCTTAACCAATCAGGATGGAGTGTGAGAAATCTGAAAGGTTTCGTTGAATGGCTGTAGAGAGACTGTGTACCAATTTGCGTGATGTTTGGACAAAATATGTAGGTGTACTGTGCAAAAACTTGTTTTGCACAAAGCGGCCTCCTGGTGGCGCTATAACAGGCCGTTCTGGAAAGTTTGGGGCAGAGGTTCATCGTTGGCATCCAGGGAGTGTGTGTGCAAAATTTGGCATGGACCGGGTTAACGGTGGCCGAGATTAGCTGCTCACGGACGGACGGACGGACACACGGACGGACGGACACACGGACGGACGGACACACGGACGGACGGAGTGCAAAACATACTCTTCCCCATGCCTTCGGCTGGTGGAGACAATAATTGAAATATGGAGATAAGGGCTTTCTTGCACGACAGCAACGACATGCACACAGGCGACCACTAGCTCAGCCATACGTTTTGCAGAGAATACTTTAGCAGCCCCACTGTCTGCGAAGTTTATGAGCTATATTTACGGCCTTTTCTGAGCATTAAGATGACAAATGGAATGATGAATGTTTTGTTTTAAAAGCCTGCGTTGGCAGGTCCGCGAGTGCCACAACTCATCGCTCGAACTCACAAAAACTCACAAGATATGAAATAACTCGCATATGGTATGCTATTCTTAATTATGTCTGTTATTGATGTCGCTGCATGCTTCTACAACGTCGAGAAAGCAAAACCCAAGACGTTTGACCGTTGTGTAGGCCTACTCGTGTAAGGATTGTGATGTAAGGGATTACAAATCTTGAATAGTGAATTTTGGTGTTAGCATTGTTATGCTTTAGCTATTGAAAAATAGCAGATCTACAAGCTCATAGGGCGCCACCGAGTGGCGCGCTACGAGCTTGTAGGTCTGCTATTTTAGAAAAATCGAAGAACGACTGACATAGAAACAGCTTTTTCAGAAAACTGTCAGGATGTAGAAGACATGTTTAGAATCTGATCTCAGGTCAAACACCCTAGCATCCCAAGTGTGGGCATGTCATCATGATAGGCGATCGATCGGCCTAAAGAAGGCAATCCACAGGCTCTACAGTCTACAAGCTCACATGTTGCTTGTATAGATCAGCTATTCAGCAAAGACATTTGCTGTAGAGGCCGAGGGACAGAAAAGGAGGGTCCCAAGTACAGACTCCATGGGGACCCCGTCAACTGAAGTGTAATGGATTTGTTTCTTTTTATGTATTAATAAATGTAATTGTGTCCAAATATGGTTAGAGTATGGTTAGAACATTGCCGTTTTCTAAAGCAAGTATACGGACCTCATTTTAGCTCGGTAGCATTGACGGTTGACGCTCTGGACTATTTAAAAATAGTGTTTAGAGAAAGTTGTAAAACACATTTACTGTACTGTATCTGTATGTAGAATAGTTATTGTTCTACTGAAAGATTATATTAAAAAATTACACGTATGACTTTTAAGAGGTGAAATTGATCAAAACGCAGAGGTAGAGTGCAGAGACACGCACGCACACGCACACACACACACACACACACACACACACACACACACACACACACACACACACACACACACACACACACACACACACACACACACACACAGTCTGTGAGTCTCTTATTTTTTCTCAATTTCCTGTGAGTGCAGGCGGTGAGACAAGCAGGTAGTAAAGTTTGTGTGTGTGGATTTCCAGGAATCCCTGGCCTGCATACCAGAGGGAGTCCAGAGAGGATGGAGGCAGACCGGGGGCCATGCCATCAAACACACCGCCCTGAGTTCAAACGCACGCACGCACGCACCCACGCACACACACAGGCTATTGTGCCAGGGGCCCCCAGAAGAGTTGCAAAAAATTAAGTTAAAATGATAGCCTACTTTCAACACTTTTTAATTTATTTTCAAAAATATCAAATAGCATGCATGCATTGTATATCTGCTATTCTTTTCATAGCCAATGTGTAAAATGAAATCTTTTCCATAGCGGGATATGGTCCGGGGACCCTGCTCACGGTTCTTAGTGGGGGTTCCAAATGGACCCTACTGTGACCCTTGCGGGTCCATTTGGTTCCATGTGTGTACTCTGAGAGAGTTATAAATAAAAAAGAGAACCACTGAGTTAACTCTTTAGTCTTTAAACAATGGGTTTTTTTAACCAGAGGTCCTTGAGGAGGTTCCAGGTGGGTAAATGAAACCAATGGAATTCGGTTTCATTTCACGTTCTCAAGAGTTAAATCTTTGTTAAACTTCTACACAAGTCTACACAATTAAGAATGTATACAAGTCTACACAACGTAGAATAATTTTGATACCAACATCAATACAACATGGAATTGTGGACAAAAAGTCTTGGGTCTGCGAGGCTAAGTCCTTCGCCGAATAAATGATATGAAGAGGGTTGAAAACCACTGCTTTAAAAAGAGCCATTTAAGGAACCATTATGTGTCATGTGTGTGCAGAGGAAGAGCCGGGCATTCTACCAGAGCCAGATCTGGGATCAGATCCGTATAGCAGCCCTGGGGAAACGCCACCATAAGGAAAGGAACCATAATGACTATTCGAGCTGCAGCTGCAATCAAAAACACATACAGTAAAGCTATTGTAATGCCATTTTCCTTTGGAAGTATGGCAGGAGTTTGGTGGCATACTGTACTTACACACAACCTTTTGTTTCTTCCATTCTGACCTGAGATCAGATTCTAAAAATGTCTTCTAACATCCTGACAGTTTTCTGAAAAAGCTATGTTTCTATGTCAGTCGTTCTTCGATTTTTCAAAAATAGCAGACCTACAAGCTCGTAGCGCGACACTCGGTGGCACGCTATGAGCTTGTAGATCTGATATTTTTCAATAGCTAAAGCATAGAATAATGCTAAAACCAAAAGGGGTTCCCGCCCAAAATTGATTAAGTCCAGCTCCAAACGTCTCTGTTTGGGCATGTCTGATGCTGCATGTTTTGTAATCAAAGGTTTTTTTTGTTTTTTTTTAGATTTTTACATTTTTATAAAACAAACACCACATGACATACATTAAAAAAAGAACAAAAATAAAAAGACAAAGAACAAAACATAACAAGCAGTCAAAAACTACGACAAAAGGACAACTTCAGTCAACAAAAGTGATTATATCATCTGCAATGTATTACACCGATCCTCAATGCACCAATTCTTTTAAAAGTAGTCCAATATTAAATGGAATTCTCCTTTGACACTGTTCCTTCTGGCAATTGAGTACTCATAAGATGCAGTTTCAGTCATAAGTTGGGTCCAGTCTTATTTTATTTCACAATTTGGTCAATGGTTAAGAACTAGAAATGTTGTAGATCGTCTATTTCTTTTTATCACTTATCAAAAAAATATGCTTAAATGAGTTAAATATGATCAAACGGAAACAAATATGAGTTGTTCAAATTTATTAGAATATTTTGCACATTTTGACAAAATATTGGTCAAAACCAAGGGGCCCAATGTTGAGTCCAATGTTGAGTCGCTGGGCCCTAGTGGTAAGAGGAAGGACTGCAGGCGGACCCGTGGATTCATGACGAGGAAACCCCGTGCAGCTGGGCTTTAACATTGAGCGCTCGGTTGCACTTCCGCATTTGACCTCCAAAGTTTGGTGGTCAAATGCGGAAATGCGCCCAAAAAGGCGGAAATAGACGGTCCCTCCGGCGGCTTCAAAACGCCACTGAGCAACTTCCACTGACATGAATAGCGGAGGGGGGCGGAGCTTCGCGCCAGATCAGTCTCTATCCTTTTAATACTCTATGGTCAAAACGCTAAATGGTACGGTCTATAGGACTCGACTCCAAAATCGGGATTGGCATTGCGGGTTACAAAAACCTGGCACCACCGGCCCGGTTCTAAATAATGTGGACTGGCATCGGGTCTGGATGGGTGCGACACAGGAAGCCCTATTTCAGTCTTTGGTCTGTGCGTGTCGGATAGTGTTGTTCCAACGAGAGGACAGAAATACCCAGTCAGGAAACACTCCACAATGACTCTATAGAATGACCATTTATATCACCATGCACTCTCTAATTAGTGCTTCAGCCTACATGCAGTATCTATGCCAACAGGATATAGTAATGCCAACAGTGGTAGATCATTGCTATGCTGTCCGGCATAAAGCTCCTTTCTCCATATTTTTTTATTTTTGTGTCACTTCACACAAAAGCATCAAAGGTGCATGGCAGATCCACAGGTGGCACATTTTGAGCTTGAATATGTATTGTGTTGCTAGTTTGACTGACTCAAAATGCTTGACAATAAACATGCCGATAATAGCACGCCTCGCAGTGCATGGTGCTGCAGGATGAGTCAAAGGTTAGCCATACCTGCCCATGGTTTGGACCACCCAGGGCCGGTGGCCCAGCAGGGGCACGGTGTCGTCCAGCAGGGGCACGGTGTCGTCCATCAGATGGTGGGTCTTCACGAAGTTCAGCACCTCGTCTGGAAGTGTGGTGGACGTACTGAACCTGCTGCCCTCCACAGCACAGCCCCCTGGCCTGGTAGAGAGACATAGACAGAGAGAGAGAGAGAGAGACATTCTAAATTCCCAACCAAAGGTACCAAACAAATTACAAACAGCGCGTGCACGCTGCACGCACGCACGCCTCTGCGGAATCCAAATGACTGACAACTTGAATCCATGTGTGTGTACATCTGTGCGGATATTTTAGTTTCTGTGCTTTTGTGTATGATGATTGCATTTGTGTGTGTGATTGCGTTTCTCCGGATTGCATGCATATATATAGCGCCTTTCTCCAAAACGCCTTACTGTGAATTTCTTCACACACACCCATTCAGCATTCACCCACCGAGCAGAGGAAACCCTGCAAGGCACCAACCTGCTCATCGGAGAATCAGATAGAATAGAATAGGATAGAATAGAATCAGATAGAGCCTTGCTCAAGGACACTTCAACACAACCAGGAGGAGCCTCCTAAGCCTATACCACCCCTGGATTTTAAGGTTTCAAATCCTTACATCAGAAACGTCTTAGCCTTAACAAACAAGTAAATGCTCAAACATACTGGAGAGAGACAGAGAAAGATAGAGAGAGAGAGAGAGAGAAGAGAGAGAGAGAGAGAGAGAGAGAGAGAGAGAGAATTCCCAATCTATAAGTTAACGTGAATGATGGAAAAACAATGATGTCATTTCAACAGACCCAACACATATACTTTACACAACATAATAATTCCCTGTTCTTTCCCAGCGCGCTAAGCTGCAGTCTTTGGATGGCAGTGTCCTTTGTGGTGGAGGTTTAACATAGCGCTGGTTGCTGGCACCGACCGCTGCGGCTTTCTGCAGCGTTTCCTGCTTTTCTTTTATACCTAATTGCTCCACGCATTATGTGACAAATGACGCCAGATGCCACAAGGGAGAAAACCTAGGGTCCCGTAAGATTTATGAGCCCTTGGGAAATAGAGGGGCTTATTTATAGAGGTTTTTATATATTCTATAGACGTGGTGGCCCCAGGGAGTGCCGGGGAGTGGAATGACCCGATGCAAACACACAGACTGTGGCACGTGGTATCGATTAGACGCGTCTTTCTACCCGATTCTATTTTATTTTATTTTGTCATTATAGCTGAACAGTTTCCCTCCAAAACAAATAAATCCAAAACAATCCAAAATTTCTATCTCTCTTCTCATGGAATAAACCCAATTAGTATTTAGGGTATAACAAGAAGTTTCCTCTTCGGTTATTTATCTAAATAATTCATAAATAGTGTCAGATAGATGGACCGGGACGTTCAGCATTTTCTGGATCATCATGGCAAGTTGGCAACTTCATCATCAAATCTTGAATGTGCCAGTGGCCCACCCATCTGACACATCAGTGGCCCACCCATCTGACTCATCAGAGGCCCATCCATCTGACCCATCAGTGGCCCACCCATCTGACCCATCAGTGGCCCACCCATCTGACCCATCAGAGGCCCATCCATCTGATCCATCAGTGACCCACCCATCTGACCCATCAGTGGCCCACCCATCTGACCCATCAGTGACCCACCCATCTGACCACGATTATAACATTTTGAGCTTCTGCCGATACCGATTTTCTTTCCAGATCCGATATTTATATTTTATAGAACACATTTATGCCATATCACAATAGTAAAATATCCCAAATCACAGACAATATCCAGTCTAATATCATGATATGGATATAATATTGATACTATAGGGATGTCCCGATCACGTTTTTTGCCTCCCGATCCGATTTGAAAATGACATGATCAGCCCCGATTTCAGATCATCCGATCCGATCGGGGACAACCCTACTTTTCATGTCAAGGATCCCTAAATTGATATGTATTTGGCCTCGGACCCCCCATCTGAAAATGTTTTTGTGTCAGGGACCCCCAGAAGAGAAGATTTATGTAACCTCCGCTGTGGATCCCCGGAACGGAGTTGGAACAACTGATGTTCAGGAGGTTTGACCAAGCAAAAGACGACCAATCACCACCCACCTGCCACCGTCATCTCCACCCTGTGCCACCCGTGCCAACCACTCACCCACCTCCAACCAGGCCGACCACTCACCCACCTCCAACCAGGCCGACCACTCCTACCTCACCAATCACCCTGGGTACTTAAACACAAGTTTGAAAAAACGGCGGCGTGCATAGTTTCCAGTAACCCACCCTCCCTCCCCTTTTCTCTTCTACGTCTATCTTCTCTGCAGGTTCCAGAGGGGTTTCTACACATTTCACACGGCCAAAGTATCTGGGTCCACAACCCCTCTAACCCCTCAATCCCACCACTGCCCACGTCACGTGCTCTTGACCATCTAAGCCGCACGCTTGCGTGTGGCGATGACCTTAGATGTTCACGCCGGCACCTCTAATGGCATCGTCCCACGGCCAGACCATCTAAGCCGCACGCTTGCGTGTGGCGATGACCTTAGATGTTCACGCCGGCACCTCTAATGGCATCGTCCCACGGCCAGACCATCTAAGCCGCACGCTACTACACGCTCGCGTGTAGTGATGCCCTTAGATGTTCTCGTCGGCGCCCCCATGTCATTCGTGCCCCTGGCCATCCCAGCCGCACGCTACACGCTTGCAGATGACCTTGCTGGCTCCCCTAACGTCCTTGACATGCGACGCGCCCATAAGCGACCATACTGTCTATTCAATAAACAACCCTAAAGGTTCTTGTGTCTGATGCTTGGTCTTTCCTATAGTGAACCCCACTTTGAGAACCACTGCCATGCATTACTCATAATAAATCAGAACAGTGGTTTACACGCACACGCAGTCACGCACACGCACACACACACACACACACACACACACACACACACACACACACACACACACACACACACACACACACACACACACACACACACACACACACACACACTTGCAGCCACCCCCCGAGAGAGAGGGGTCACAGTAACCATTACCAAAGCCCCTCATTCTACCAAATTACAGTTGGGACTGTGGTATGTGCACTGCTGCTGAATCAGCCCTTTGAATCTCCCATCAATGGCTGGATTGTCACTCCGTTCCTTGCTGCTTATTCTTCCCCCATATGTCCACATTATCCTTCCAATTTGTCCCTTCCTGTCTCCTTGTTTCCCGTAAGACTGACCTCTTGGCCATGATGTTACCTGATCTGTATGCCGTCAGGAATGTCAGAGATGGGAATATAAGTCTCTCTCCCTGCACCTTTCCTCTCACAGAGAGGGTCAGATGGGAATATAAGTCTCTCCCTGCATCTCTCCTCTCACAGAGAGGGTCAAAAGAAGCTATAGTGGGGCCGCCTCGTGTTTAACGCCAGGTTTGTTCAACGGGATGTTGGCATCTTTGACATTCAGCATGGCAGAGTGGTACTGGTTACCCTCTTAATCTGTTCTTTGAGTTGGATGCAGTAACAGCCAAAGCTGAGTGGTTACATAATGTGTCTACCTGAGACAGCCAGAGGCCCTGTTTGTCCCAGGTTCTGTTCTATTCTATTCTATTCTAAAAGGCTTCAGCATTCTCTAAAGCATAATACATGTTTCTTATGACTTCCAAAGTGTAAATATGTAGATACAATGTTGCTTATTACTCTCTCTCTCTCTCTCTCTCTCTCTCTCTCTCTCTCTCTCTCTCTCTCTCTCTCTCTCTCTCTCTCTCTCTCTCTCTCTCTCTCTCTCTCTCTCTCTCTCCCTCCCTCCCTCCCTTTCCCCTCTGCTTTTTCCCTTTCTCTTTTTATGGAAACAACAGAAATTATGGAATTTGCACAAAAACTAATTTCACACACAGTTTTACACCTGTAAACCTGCGTTGTGACAATAATAAAGTTGATTTAGAAAGAACTCAGGGTTCACAAGAGCGACACGTGCTTTATCGCACCCATACAATCAAATCTGTGATGTTTTGAGCACAAGGCGTGATGTTTTGAGTCAAGTTCTCAGTCTGTTGAAGTACATCTCATCAACACCAGAATATTATGTCTCTTCCTTTATCTGTTATGACTCTGGCATGTCTTCGGATCACATACTGTAATCTGACCCATGTTGTTCTCTAAATTAGTAAAACAGCTTTTAAGAAGTAGTGAAAATAGCAGACCTACAAGATCACATCTGCTACAGTATACGCCCCAGGGAGCCGTCACATTTCTGTTTTGGGTCGCAAGCTAAAAAGTTTGAGAACCACTGGTCTGAACACTGAAAAAATCATGCATGCAATCATCCTATACATGATCATACAGTAGGTGATGCAATGAATGACTGAGAAAAAATCATTAACATGGTGAATCACATCTTGATGACATCATCAAGATGTGATTCACCATGTTAATGACTTTTTTCAGACCTCCAGTTCTAAAGGAAACCCACAGAACCCTTTTTATTATCTCCACACAACAGCTCTATAAGGTATATTAATGACATAGTAAAATGTTTGACAATGAGTGGAATGCCCCTTTAAGTAAAACATATGAGTACTTTTCTCACCATTGCCATTTAGAAGGTCACGGGTTCGAAGGTCCCTGGTGCCAAACCAAACCGGATCAGATCAGAGCAAAGCCTTCTGCAGGTCGTGCAGGAGGAGGCGTGTCTGAAGCCTGTCCTGGATGTAAAAACAGATGATACATACAGTACATACACATATACAGTACTGTACATGCAAATGTTTGAACGTTTTACAGTAAGATGTGACTCGTGAATCATTGATTCCCAAAAACCTAGGAAAAACCTAGGGGGGCGTGGCCCGGTCTCCTGCGGGAGGTTTGCACATGCTCAGTGTAAACGGGAACAGAGGTGCTATAGAGGTGCATGACAGTTGCTGACCCATATGAACTGAAATAATAAAAAGGATATAAAAAATCACACCCGTGTGAACTGAGTGGTGCAACTCCCCTCTCCCCCCCCCCCCCTACTCTCTCTATCTCATTAGCAGGCAACAGTGCAGCACGTGCAGCACTATCTCTCTCTCTGTTTCTGGCAAACAGCGCCCCTACTGGTACTAATAGTCATTCTCGTGCTCATGGCCACATACTGTAGATAGGTGAACACATTGCTGTTCCTTGGAGTGGTTGCACCACTCAAAAAAAGAGAATAGTACAATGTTGTTATTTTTAAAAGTATATCAATTTCATAACTGTGGAAAAAATGTTGTGTATAACAGACTGAAAGACTAGAAAAAGTGCCCTTCTGGGCACAGGTCTCCACCAGGATAGGAATGTAGGACATTGCAGCTTGCCTTCATCTGGTGGTTGGATAAAAGGGCAACAAAAGTAAATTAGAGGTAAAAACACTTTTCGGCCAGTTATAGCGCCACCTTGAGGCTGAGTTGAAATTGTTCATGTGGCATTTCTTCCTCGGCCTAGTGGGAATGTGCGTGCACAATTTCACGGAAATCACGCGATGTGTTCATGATTTGCAGCATTTCGTTTTAAACTGAGCACTGAGCACAAATCTGAAAGACCCGTTTCGTTGAATGGCTCTAGAGAGACTGTGTACCAATTTGCGCAATGTTTGGACAAAATCTGTAGGTGTACTGTGCAAAAACTTGTTTTGCACAAAGCGGCCTCCTGGTGGCGCTATAACAGGCCGTTCTGGAAATTTTGGGGCAGAGGTTCATCGTTGGCATCCAGGGAGTGTGTGTGCAAAATTTGGCATCGACCGGGTTAACGGTGGCCGAGATTAGCTGCTCACGGACACACGGACGGACGGACGGACGGACGGACACACACACACACGGACGGACGGACGGAGTGCATAACATACTCTCCCCCCATGCCTTCGGCCTGGTGGAGACAATAAAGGACAAGTACATTTACTAAATGTTAATGTTTTTTGTATATTTTTCTTTTGTGGATTTTCCATATGTTCTTTTGACGCTCGCTTTGATTGTGTTAAACCTTTATTTTTGTGAAATGACAAAGGAACATGGATACTGTTCATTCAAGTGCTGTGGATGATATCAAACATTTGAAAAGGGAAGTGACTGCTGTTTCATTCTCAACTGTTCTGGATCTCATTATTTACATCAGTAAAGTTATGAGCTTTCTATATAGCACCTATCTGCTGGAACACTCCATCATCGCAGTTCCTGTTTACACCTCTTTCATTTTCCTAGCCAAAAACAAGGAACGAAGGTTGTCCCTTATCAGTTCAATAAGGTACACGTCTTTCGGTTTTCAAATAAGAGATTATTCCTTATTTCAAGGGACAGTTGGTAATGGCAACCCTACATACTGTACGGTACATATCTCATCTACAGTGTAGAACATCATGTTGTATTGTGTACTGTACTATTCATACTGTATCAGTCCCTGCTCTCTCTCTCTTTGTCTGACATAATCTGACCTGTGTCATCTTATCTTGTCATAGTCTTTAGTGTAGTGTTGACTAAATATAAGAATTTGGTCCTACAGTAGATCTACTGTATATGTACATTTTGACAGGCCTTGGTGGTGTCTTAATGACACATTTTACACTTAGTTGCATGCTGAAAATAGCCAATCCAATCCAAGCCAATCGCGTCTCTCGAGGCGTCGTGGGGTAGTGTAGATCTGCTATTTTCAGAGTGCAACACCCTAGCGTTCTCCCCTCAATCATGAACAAGCCCCTGAGATACCAGCAGGGCGGTATTGACCTGAGATACCCGGGGAATCGGAGCAGCAGGGCGGTATTGACCTGAGATACCCGGGGTATCGGAGCAGCAGGGCGGTATTGACCCCAGATACCCAGGGAATCGGAGCAGCAGGGCGGTATTGACCCCAGATACCAGGGGTATCGGAGCAGCAGGGCGGTATTGACCCCAGATACCCAGGGAATCGGAGCAGCAGGGCGGTATTGACCCCAGATACCCGGGGAATCGGAGCAGCAGGGCGGTATTGACCCCAGATACCCGGGGAATCGGAGCAGCAGGGCGGTATTGACCCCAGATACCCGGGGAATCGGAGCAGCATGGCTCGTATTGACCCCAGATACCCGGGGAATCGGAGCAGCAGGGCGGTATTGACCCCAGATACCCGGGGAATCGGAGCAGCATGGCTCGTATTGACCCCAGATACCCGGGGAATCGGAGCAGCAGGGCGGTATTGACCCCAGATACCCGGGGAATCGGAGCAGCAGGGCGGTATTGCAGTCGCTGTACCGCACTGTTGTGAACTTGTGACGAAAAGAGAGCTGAGCCAGAAGGCAAAGCTCTCTGTCTACCGAGCAATCTTCGTTCCTACTGTACTCTCACCTATAGTCATGCAGCCTGATCTCACAGAAAATAGTAAATATGGAATTGATAACCACCAACCAAATGGACCCTTAGATCTTTAACTCTTTAAAAAATATATTGTTAAACATCTGCATCAGTTAATTTGGTCTACACAATTAGAGAATGAGAATGTAGAATAACTGTATTTGATAAACATTTTCTCTCCTGTATGCATTGGTAGCCTACCACATCAATACAGCATGGAAATGAACACAATATCTTGCATCGGTCTGAGAGGCTAAATCTCATCAAATGGTGATCCGTGGCTCAAATGCTGGATAAATAATGGGTCTTACCGCAATCAAAAATTGCTTGTCTTTTAGTTCTACTAGATCTCTCACCCTCCCGGAAATTTTTATTTGTTTATGAAAATGTTTATTTAGTAAGTATATAATAATAGTTAGTCATCATAGCTTAGTTTTTATTCGTTTTTTGTCAGTGAAAAATGGTAGTCTACTAGTTTTAGTAGAATAATATAAATCTGAAATGTACAGTAACTATTAACTAAAGTTTGTGGAGTAAAAGTGGAGTGTGGAATAAAAGGTACAATACATCATGAAAGGGATAAAAGTATAAATGAAAAATAGTAGTTACTTTACACTATTGCCTTGACTTGAAGTGTTTCATTATTCATTTTTTACACAAATATTTTCCTTCTGTTGGACATGCAGTGTCCTGATAAAGTATTACTGCCTGTTGGACATGAAGTTTCCTGATAAAGTATTACTGCCTGTTGGACACATGTGTCCTGATAAAGTATTACTGCCTGTTGGACACATGTGTCCTGATAAAGTATGGCGTCACAGTTAGACCACATGGTGAGTGTTTATAAGTCCTGCTGTCAGGTTCTGACTGACATTCAGCTCAGAAGCAACAAGCCAACAGGACAAACACAAATTTAAAACGGTGAGTCCAATTTATGTTGAATTGAATATGATTTAATATAATATTGTTCCCTTTAGCAGCAAGCTAGCCTTATATGTTTAATGATATTGAATTTCTGGTGTTATCCTTTCTATGTTGATGAATTGGATACATAGGACCACAATGAGAACAAGACCACAATGAGTTTTTGGTGTATTTGGAATTTTAGACAATGTGGTGTAACGCACGCCAGTGCCTTACCCCTTATCTCTAAACTTCTTTGCCTTTTTATTTTTGTATTTTATTTTTTTACCATTTTTAAAAACATGTTTAAGTTCAAATAGCCAATCAACAAGCTCACAACGTGTCGATGTAGATCGGCTACACTAGTTGAACAATTCTTTCAAAATAGTAAAAAAGGCAAAGACGTTTAGGGATAAGGCGGATAAGGCACTGGGGAAAAGTGTTTGATTGTACTCGTACTGTTTTGCATTTCTGCATTTCTGCTCAATTCTGCAAATCTGCTCAGTAAACCGATCCGCTCACAGAAAACACATTTCATTTGAAATCAAATGAAGGACTGAGAAAACGGTTGCGCCTTTCTTCGTCCTTTTTTTCAAACTTGACTACGGTAGCGATGGTCTCAAAAACATAAGGGAAACTTTGACAGGAAAAGACTCGCTCACCGTATAGAAAAATAAGTAAAACTCCTTAGACTGAGACTTAGAAAAATATATTTTATTTTATCATGCTCTTATGGTGCTCTTATGTGCTCATGGTGCAATTAAAAAGCAAATGTTTCGGTCCTAAGACCTTCGTCAGTGCTATATGATTTTCACAGACAAAGGACTTCAAAACATTTCATTTGAAATCAAATGAAAGGTGATTTCCATGACCTGGGTGGTTTACCAGGCTAGCAGAATGCAGGCTAGAGCTAATACTTCATAAAGGAAGAAGTAAACGCGATCACTCTCCCCAAAATCTTTTATTCATTTCTGTAAATGCTCTTTGATTGATTGATTGATTGAATACTTTATTAACAGTTTGGAAATATGGTACAGAGGTACAGTTAGACAATAATGCTAAAAGGATATACACAAAAAGCCCTGGGGGCTTGTTTCCATTGTGGTCCTACATGTGTATTCAACTCATCAAGACATATAAAGACATACAATACTATACAGGATAAGGATATACAAGAGAAGAGACATTCATTACTAGGAGCAGTACAAGTATATTTACAGAAAAACACAGGATATTGATTCATGCAATTATTATAATTAGATTTATATGTTCTTAATTATTGTTTTTTTTGTAGATGAAGATGTGTTTGCTGCTTTCCGTGTCCATTCTGGTTCTTGTGGCCTCGTGGGTCTCAGCAGCCATGGGGTCCGTCATAGCAGACTTCGAGGTGCATTTCGATTACGATGCAGATGAAGGTAAAACACCTCCATTTCAACACGGTGTGTTAACCCATTTTGGGCGGGAACCCCTTTTGGTGTTAGCATTACAGTATGTTACGCTTTAGCTATTGAAAAATAGCAGATCTACAAGCTCGTAGCGCACCACCGAGTGGCGCACTACGAGCTTGTAGGTCTGCTATTTTTGAAAAATCTAAGAACGACTGACATAGAAACATCGCTTTTTCAGAAAACTGTCAGGATGTAGAAGACATTTTTAGAATCTGATCTCAGGTCAAAATAACTCTTGGTGTGACATCCACACATTATCATTGCAATATAGTATACAACTATATAACAGGTTGTTTTCTATGGTTCAGATTACAACCAGGTTTTCTTTGGTCAATGGGTTTGATTTGATTGATTTGAAATGCAATAAAACCACAGTTTGAGGATGAACATAATAAAGTCCTAAGACTTAATTCCAATATGGTTCCTCTCACAAGCAACAGTTACAAGTTACTTAAAAATGCATTAAAATACAAAACAAATGACAGTGACATACATAAAAACAAGCGCTCCGCTATCTTTCCCTAGACAAACGTCCCTCGAACCTTTATAACTACAGCTCTTAATTCAGTTTGTTTATTTATTATTATTAGGTACTTTGCATGCACTAGTAATTTCTCAATACATTCCAAATATTGATTCCCTAAAAATGAATAAATGTTAATTACTTTATCATTATTTTGGGCATGCCATTCTATGTGACATTTTTAAATGTAACTGTATTTTATAGTTTAAAAAAAGCCAATCTACTGTATGAGCTCATAACGCATTGCATTGCGACCCATTGTGAGCTTGTCAATAATATGGTTTCACTTTTTTTTTAACATTAATTTTGAGGTAATGAAAATGATTTAAGATTATTATTTTTTTGGCTTTCGCCTTTTTTCTTTGTATTGATAGAGGCATATAGATGAATCAGCATCAGTCTGTGTTTGGATTCATACTCTTTCAATTATTCATAGTATTCTATACCACAAAAATAACCATTTTCACCCAAAGTCTTTTTGCTGTGGCCATTTGAGCAGTAACACACCATCAGTCTTTACTTTGCTCTGCTTAAATTCTGCTTCCAGGAATTTCTGGAGTGCCACTGGTAGCGGGAGTAGTGCCACTGGTAGCGGGAGTAGTGCCACTGGTAGCGGGAGTAGTGCGGCCGATGGTGGAAGTCTCGATGGTTGCTGCGGAGGTGACACATCTACATCCACACGGTGTGTTAACCCATTTTGGGCGGGAACCCCTTTTGGTGTTATTATGTTACGCTTTAGCTATTGAAAAATAGCAGATCTACAAGCTCATAGCGCGCCACTGGTCTGATATTTTTGAAAAATCTAAATTACTTTATCATTATTTTGGGCATGCCATTCTACATGACATTTTTAAATGTAACTGTATTTTATAGTTTAAAAAAAGCCAATCTACTGTATGAGCTCATAAAGCATTGCATTGCGACCCATTGTGAGCTTGTCAATAATAATGGTTTCACAATGTTTTTAACATTAATTTTGAGGTAATGAAAATTATTTAAGATTATAATTTTTTTGGCTTTCGCCTTTTTTCTTTTTATTGATAGAGGGATATAGATGAATCAGCATCAGTCTGTGTTTGGATTCATACTCTTTCAATTATTCATAGTATTCTATACCACAAAAATAACCATTTTCACCCAAAGTCTTTTTGCTGTGGCCATTTGAGCAGTAACACACCATCAGTCTTTACTTTGCTCTGCTTAAATTCTGCTTCCATGATTTTCTGTAGCAGTAGTGGAAGTAGTGCCGATGGTGGAAGGCTCGATGGTGATGATGGAGAATAGGCCTACACCTCTAGGTAAAACACCTCCATTTCCATTTCAACACGGTGTGTTAACCCATTTTGGGCGGGAACCCCTTTTGGTGTTAGCATTACAGTATGTTACGCTTTAGCTATTGAAAAATAGCAGATCTACAAGCTCATAGCGCACCACCGAGTGGCGCGCTACGAGCTTGTAGGTCTGCTATTTATTTATTTTAATCGAAGATCGACTGACATAGAAACATAGCTTTATCAGAAAACTGTCAGGATGTAGAAGACATTTTTAGAATCTGATCTCAGGTCAAAATAACTCCTGGTGTGACAACCACACATTATCATTGCAATATAGTATACAACTATATAACAGGTTGTTTTCTATGGTTCAGATTACAACCAGGTTTTCTTTGGTCAATGGGTTTGATTTGATTGATTTGAAATGCAATAAAACCACAGTTTGAGGATGAACACAATAAAGTCCTAAGACTTAATTCCAATATGGTTCCTCTCACAAGCAACAGTTACAAGTTACTTAAAAATGCATTAAAATACAAAACAAATGACAGTGACATACATAAAAACAAGCGCTCCGCTATCTTTCCCTAGACAAACGTCCTTCGAGCCTTTATAACTACAGCTCTTAATTCAGTTTGTTTATTTATTATTATTAGGTAATTTGCATGCACTAGTAATTTCTCAATACATTCCAAATATTGATTCCCTAAAAAATAATAAATGTTAATTACTTTATCATTATTTTGGGCATGCCATTATACGTGACATTTTTTAATGTAACTGTATTTTATTGTTTCAAAAAGTCAATCTACTGTATGAGCTCATAATGCATTGCATTGTGACCCATTGTGAGCTTGTCAATAATATGGTTTCACAATTATTTTAACATTAATTTTGAGGTAATGAAAATTATTTAAGATTATAATTTTTTGGCTTTCGACCTTTTTTCTTTTTATTGATAGAGGGATATAGATGAATCAGCATCAGTCTGTGTTTGTATTCATACTCTTTCAATTATTCATAGTATTCTATACCACAAAAATAACCATTTTCACCCAAAGTCTTTTTGCTGTGGCCATTTGAGCAGTAACACACCATCAGTCTTTACTTTGCTCTGCTTAAATTCTGCTTCCATGATTTTCTGTAGAGGAAGATGTAATCTCGGCGGTGGAACGCTTCGCAGATGCAGATGATGCAGATGCAGATGCAGATGCAGATGCAGATGCAGATGCAGATGCAGATGCAGATGCAGATGATAAAGATGCAGATGCAGATGCAGATGCAGATGCAGATGCAGATGCAGATGCAGATGCAGATGAAGGTAAAACACCTCCATTTCAACACGGTGTGTTAACCCATTTTGGGTGGGAACCCCTTTTGGTGTTAGCATTACAGTATGTTACGCTTTAGCTATTGAAAAATAGCAGATCTACAAGCTCGTGGCGCACCACCGAGTGGCGCGCTACGAGCTTGTAGGTCTGCTATTTTTTTAAACGACTGACATAGAAACATCGCTTTTTCAGAAAACTGTCAGGATGTAGAAGACATTTTTAGAATCTGATCTCAGGTCAAAATAACTCGATGGCCGCTGCGGAGGTGGAGGATACACCTCTAGGTAAAACACCTCCATTTCCATTTCAACACGGTGTGTTAACCCATTTTGGGCGGGAACCCCTTTTGGTGTTAGCATTACAGTATGTTACGCTTTAGCTATTGAAAAATGGCAGATCTACAAGCTCATAGCGCACCACCGAGTGGCGCGCTACGAGCTTGTAGGTCTGCTATTTTTGAAAAACCGAAGAACGACTGACATAGAAACATAGCTTTTTCAGAAAACTGTCAGGATGTAGAAGACATTTTTTTAATCTGATCTCAGGTCAAAATAACTCTTGGTGTGACAACCACACATTATCATTGCAATATAGTATACAACTATATAACAGGTTGACTTCTATGGTTCAGATTACAACCAGGTTTTCTTTGGTCAATGGGTTTGATTTGATTGATTTGAAATGCAATAAAACCACAGTTTGAGGATGAACACAATAAATACTTAATTAAAGACTTAATCCTAAGACTTAATTCCAATATGGTTCCTCTCACAAGCAACAGTTACAAGTAGGGGTGTCAAAAAAAATAGATTAAAATTAGAATCGCGATTCCCGTTATGAATGATTCAAAATCGATTCATAATTTCCAAAAATCGATTTTTTTATTATTATTATTATTATTATTATTTTTTTAGATTTTATTTCTGGTTAATTACAGGAGTTTTCACTACATGGTGTTTATAATATGAAATGTAAGCTCACCCTAACCCTCACCCTTACAGTAAACATCATGTCTTCAGTCATTTTCAAGTTAATCACTTCAGTTGGCTGGAGTAGATTGTGATGAAATCCTATGTATTGAATCAAGAATCATTTTGAATAGAGAATAGTTTTGAATCTGGAAAAAAAAATATTTTGAATAAAAAAAAAATAGTTTTTGGAGAATCGAGAATCGTAGAATCGAAAAAATCGATTTTGAATCGAATCGTGACCCCAAGAATCGGAATCGAATCGAATCGTGGGACACCCAAAGATTCACAGCCCTGGTTACAAGTTACTTAAAAATGCATTAAAATACAAAACAAATGACAAGCAAGCGGTATCTTTCGCTAGACAAATGTCCTTCGAGCCTTTATAACTACAGCTCTTAATTCAGTTTGTTTATTTATTATTATTAGGTACTTTGCATGCACTAGTAATTTCTCAATACATTCCAAATATTGATTCCCTAAAAATGAATAAATGTTAATTACTTTATCATTATTTTGGGCATGCCATTCTACGTGACATTTTAAAATGTAACTGTATTTTATTGTTTAAAAAAAGCCTGTATGAGCTCATAACGCATTGCGACCCATTGTGAGCTTGTCAATAATATGGTTTCACAAAAAAAATTACATTAATTTTGAGGTAATGAAAATTATTTAAGATTATAATTTTTTGGCTTTTGCCTTTTTTCTTTTTATTGATAGAGGGATATAGATGAAAGTAGGTTGACAGGAAATGGGGAGAGGGATGGGGGGGCCATGACAATGATTTAAGTGATACATTGTATTTGGCATTAGTAAATAAAAACACTAATGAACAGCAGTGTGTTGAGATTTAAACACAAACGTTTGTTAACCACTGCAGGAGGTGATTCAGTTTAAAGGGTAGTTTCACCACATTCTCTTTTATTTTGAACTCTTAAAGCATTCTGATGAATGAAGCCTCAGTCTGTGTTTGGTTTCATACTCTTTCAATTATTCATAGTATTCTACCACAAAAATAACCATTTTCAACCCAATGTCTTTTTGCTGTGGCCATTTAGTCGTTGTCGTGTCATCAGTCTTTACTTTGCTCTGCTTAAATTCTGCTTCCATGATTTTCTGTAGTGGATGAGGAAGCCATGAGTGTCCTTGAATGGGAGATGCAGATGATGATGATGCAGATGCAGATGCAGATGATGCAGATGCAGATGCAGATGATGCAGATGCAGATGCAGATGCAGATGCAGATGCAGATGCAGATGCAGATGCAGATGCAGATGAAGGTAAAACACCTCCATTTCAACACGGTGTGTTAACCCATTTTGGGCGGGAACCCCTTTTGGTGTTAGCATTACAGTATGTTACGCTTTAGCTATTGAAAAATAGCAGATCTACAAGCTCGTGGCGCACCACCGAGTGGCGCGCTACGAGCTTGTAGGTCTGCTATTTTTTTAAACGACTGACATAGAAACATCGCTTTTTCAGAAAACTGTCAGGATGTAGAAGACATTTTTAGAATCTGATCTCAGGTCAAAATAACTCTTGGTGTGACAACCACACATTATCATTGCAATATAGTATACAACTATATAACAGGTTGTTTTCTATGGTTCAGATTACAACCAGGTTTTAATCAGTCTTAATTCAGTTTGTTTATTTATTATTATTAGGTACTTTGCATGCACTAGCAGGGTTTCCTGCACAATGTTGTTGGCATGGCGCTGCGCCATGCTTGAAATAAATCGCGCCATGCCAAGCTTTTTTTTTCTTTTCTTTTTTGAGGGGGATAGTGAATCATAGTGTGTGTGATATGAAATGTCCAGTACCTCCCCAGTGCCACCCCAGTGTCTGCCCAGTTTCCGCCAAGTGCCTCCCCAGTATCTGCCCAGTGGCTCCCCAGTGTCCCCCTGAGTGCCTCCCCACTGCCTCCCCAGTGGCTGCAATTTCTCCCCAGTGCCTCCCCAGTGTCTCCCCAGTCTCCCCAGTGCCTCCCCAGTCTCCCCAGTGCCTCCCCAGTGCCTCCCCAGTGTCTTCCCAATGCCTCCCCAGTGTCCCCCCAGTGCCTCCCCATGCAGTGTCTGCCCAGTGCCTCCCCAGTCTCCCCAGTGCCTCCCCAGTGTCTTCCCAATGCCTCCCCAGTGTCCCCCCAGTGCCTCCCCAGTGTCTCCCCAGTGTCTTCCCAGTGCCTCCCCAGTGCCTCCCCAGTGTCTTCCCAGTGCCTCCCCAGTGCCCCCCCAGTGCCTCCCCAGTGCCTGCCCAGTGTCCCCCCAGTGCCTCCCCATGTCTCCCCAGTGCCTCCCCAGTGTCTCCCCAGTGCCTCCCCAGTGTCCCCCCAGTACCTCCCCAGTGCCTCCCCAGTGCCTCCCCAGTGTCTTCCCAATGCCTCCCCAGTGTCCCCCCAGTGCCTCCCCATGTATCCCCAGTGCCTCCCCATGCCTCCCCAGTGCCTGCCCGGTGTCCCCCCAGTGCCTCCCCAGTGCCTCCCCATGTCTCCCCAGTGCCTGCCCAGTGTCCCCCCAGTGCCTCCCCATGTCTCCCCAGTGCCCCCCCAGTGTCCCCCCAGTGCCCCCCCTGTGCCTGCCCAGTGTCTCCCCAGTGCCCCTGCAGTGTCTCCCCAGTGTCCCCCCCAGTGTCTATAATACAAATTAATCTTAATTTATTAATCAAATTAATGCATTATGATTAATGAAGCCTCATTCTGTGTTTGGTTTCATACTCTTTCAATTATTCATAGTATTCTACCACAAAAATAACCATTTTCACCCAAAGTCTTTTTGCTGTGGCCATTTAGTCGTTGTCGTGTCATCAGTTTTTACTTTGCTCTGCTTAAATTCTGCTTCCATGATTTTCTGTAGTGGAAGAGGAAGCCATGAGTATCCCTGACTGGCGTGTTATTCTGGCAAAGTATAACGCACAAACAAAGGTAAGATGAACCCATCGTGACAGATGTATTGTTGTTACACAATCCTATTTACACTATAACAGGGGTTCTCATCCTATTTACACTATAACAGGGGTTCTCATCCTATTTACACTAACAGGGGTTCTCATCCTATTTACACTATAACAGGGGTTCTCATCCTATTTACACTATAACAGGGGTTCTCATCCTATTTACACTATAACAGGGGTTCTCATCCTATTTACACTATAACAGGGGTTCTCATCCTATTTACACTATAACAGGGGTTCTCATCCTATTTACACTAACAGGGGTTCTCATCCTATTTACACTATAACTGGGGTTCTCATCCTATTTACACTATAACAGGGGTTCTCATCCTATTTACACTATAACAGGGGTTCTCATCCTATTTACACTATAACAGGGGTTCTCATCCTATTTACACTATAACTGGGGTTCTCAATCCTATTTACACTAACAGGGGTTCTCATCCTATTTACACTATAACTGGGGTTCTCATCCTATTTACACTATAACAGGGGTTCTCATCCTATTTACACTATAACAGGGGTTCTCATCCTATTTACACTAAACAGGGGTTCTCATCCTATTTACACTATAACAGGGGTTCTCATCCTATTTACACTATAACAGGGGTTCTCAAAAGATTTTGGCCCAGGTACACCTTGGTGGGGGTACCCCCTCATCCTCACAACACCGATAAGCACTTACAACCTTACATTCATATTTCCTTTGGAAATATTTGTATTAAAAATTAAAGTCTTTCAGACCCAATTCATAGTCCTAATCAGAAACCACTACTATAGGGATATTCAACTAAATTGTAAATAGTAGAAGACAGTCTCAGCTCTATCTATGTCCAGTCTCCTGTTACAGGAACCAATGGCGTATTTTATTTTATGTTGTATAATTATGTAATTTGCCATGTAATAGTGAATAGTATTCACTTGATCATTGTTTGCAAACTGTCATGTCGGTTTATTGTCATTTATTGCCATTGTTTATGTAAACTGTAAGTCCATATGGGCTGGGCTTCGGAAGCATGACACTTAAATGAAGTACTAGTACTAGTACATCAAATATATACAAGAATGACCAAAAACTATAACCATGGTAGCCTACTGGTTAAGGGGGATATGTTTGCTAGTCTGGGTTGAACGTTTATAACTCATTCTCTTCTTTGTGTTGTCAGTATGTGCACGAGAAGATCACCCCACAGCCACCCGCCGACCTGCTCACCGCCCGCCTGCTCACCGCCCGCCTGCTCACCGCCCGCCTGCTCGCCGCCCGCCCGCTCACCGCCCGCCTCACCTCCAATGGCTCCCCGTTAACCATATACCTGAGTTGAATAAATAAATAAATGTAATTTAAAAAGAAATGTGAAAAACCTCATGTTTCTATATCAGTGGTTCTCAATATTTCATGTCAAGGACCCCAAAAATTATATGTAATATGCCGCCGACCCCCATCTGAAAATATGTTGTTCCAGGGAGTAGGGACCCTCCAGAAGCAAAGATTTGAGTTTAAAACTGAAACTCTGAAAGAATATATACTCAAAGATTTGAGGCATATTTTCACGACGAAATAGCAGACGTACAAGCTCGTAGCGCGCTATGAGCTTGTAGATCTGCTATTTTTCAATAGCTAAATTATAACATAATGTTTAAAACACCAAAAGGGGTTCCCTTTCAAAATATATTAAAAGGACCTGTCGCTGGACCTGTGGGAGCGGCACACTAGAGTGTGGCTGGAGGAGAGCGAAGAGGTCGGGGGGAGCCAGGTTGTGTAGTGACTTGTAGGTGGTGAGGAGTACTTTAAAATCAATTCTATGTTTAACCCACTTTGGGTCGCAAACCTTGTTTAACTCAAATCTTTACTTTTCTGGGGGTCGCTGGAACATATTTTGAGATGAGTTTAATACCAATGTCTAAAGCTTGTGTGAATAACATCATTAGAAACACTACTGGAGAAAGAAAAAAACGTGCAATACTTATTTCTCCGACTGTATCTATCTACTGTTATCTACTGTTAACAATATCTTAGATTTGACCTGCTCCCACAGATGCGTGGAAGTTTGTGTCAGTGTGGGATTGTGTGTGTTTGAATGTTAGCTCCATGGGTGCTGACCATCACTTAATAAACTGAATTTTGAACGTCTATAATGTCTATCTGTGTTGAACGGCCGAGGAAGAAATGTTGGCCTGTTGAGTGACGAACAGTATAGAGATGAAGGCTCGCTCTCTGAGGGCTCCAATGCGACACGTACGGTATATTGCACCAAAAAATACGATCTGTGACATTTGGAGCACAAGGATCTTCCTCAGACTGTTGAAGTACATCTCATCAACAGAACATCTTGTCTCTCTCTTTATCTGTTATGACTCTGGCATGTCATCTGATCACATATTGCAATATACTGTACAGTGTTTCCCAAACAACACATTTCAGGAATCAAAAAGACATTTATTTATTTGTTTGATTGTTTGTTTGCTTGTTTGTTTATTAAATAACTAAAACATTATGATATATTTGTGTTGCTCATTATGGTTGTAGATAAGCTATTGTTTTTTTTATTATTATTTGAGGCAACTAACCACTTAGACCTTATTGTCCCTATTCTAAGCTATTCATCATTACTTAGTTTCTATTTGTTTTTTGTCAGTGAAAAAAGGTAGTCTACTAGTTTTAGTAGAATAATATAAATCTGAAATGTACAGTAACTATTAACTAAAGTTTGTGGAGTAAAAGTGGAGTGTGGAATTAAAGGTACAATACATCATGAAAGGGATAAAAGTATAAATGATCAAAACTTTGAAATAGTAGTTACTTTACACTATTGCCTTGACTTGAATTGTTTGATTATTCTTTTTTTACACAAATATTTTCCTTCTGTTGTACATGCAGTGTCCTGATAAAGTATTACTGCCTGTTGGACACATGTGTCCTGATAAAGTATGGCGTCACAGTTAGACCACATGGTGAGTGTTTATAAGTCCTGCTGTCAGGTTTTGACTGACATTCAGCTCAGAAGCAACAAGCCAACAGGACAAACACAAATTTAAAACGGTGAGTCCAATTTATGTTGAATTGAATATGATTTAATATAATATTGTTCCCTTTAGCAGCAAGCTAGCCTTATATGTTTAATGATATTGAATTTCTGGTGTTATCCTTTCTATGTTGATGAATTGGATACATAGGACCACAATGAGAACAAGATCACAATGACTTTTTGGTGTATTTGGAACTTTAGACGTGTGGTGTAACGCACGCCAGTGCCTTACCCCTTATCTCTAAACTTCTTTGCCTTTTTTTTATTTATGTTGAAGTTCAAATAGCCAATCAACAAGCTCACAACGTGTCGATGTAGATCGGCTACACTAGTTGAACAATTCTTTCAAAATAGTAAAAAAGGCAAAGACGTTTAGGGATAAGACGGATAAGGCACTGGGGAAAAGTGTTTGATTGTACTGCTCAGTAAACCGATCCGCTCACAGAAAACACATTTCATTGGTTCCGTGACCTGGTTTACCAGGCTAGCAGAATGCAGGCTAGAGCTAATACTTCATAAAGGAAGAAGTAAACACGATCACTCTCCCCAAAATCTTTTATTCATTTCTGTAAATGCTCTTTGATTGATTGATTGATTGATTGAATACTTTATTAACAGTTTGAAAATATGGTACAGAGGTACAGTTAGACAATAATGCTAAAAGGATATACACAAAAAGCCCTGGGGGCTTGTTTCCATTGTGGTCCTACATGTGTATTCAACTCATCAAGACATATAAAGACATACAATACTATACAGGATAAGGATATACAAGAGAAGAGACATTCATTACTAGGAGCAGTACAAGTATATTTACAGAAAAACACAGGCTATTGATTCATGCAATTATTATAATTAGATTTATGTTCTTAATTATTGTTTTTTTTGTAGATGAAGATGTGTTTGCTGCTTTCCGTGTCCATTCTGGTTCTTGTGGCCTCGCGGGTCTCAGCAGAATCTGTTTTGGATTTGGACATGGACGACCTTCCATATGAATTTCAACACGGTATACATTTCAACACGGTGTTGACCCATTTTGGGCGGGAACCCCTTTTGGTGTTAGCAATATGTTACGCTTTAGCTGTTGAAAAATCTACAAGCTCATAGCGCGCCACCGAGTGTCGCGCTATGAGCTTGTAGATCTGCTATTTTTGAAAAATCGAAGAACGACTGACATAGAAACATAGCTTTTTCAGAAAACTGTTTTTAGAATCTGATCTCAGGTCAAAATAACTCCTGGTGTGACAACCACACATTATCATTGCAATATAGTATACAACTATATAACAGGTTGTTTTCTATGGTTCAGATTACAACCAGGTTTTCTTTGGTCAATGGGTTTGATTTGATTGATTTGAAATGCAATAAAACCACAGTTTGAGGATGAACATAATAAAGTCCTAAGACTTAATTCCAATATGGTTCCTCTCACAAGCAACAGTTACAAGTTACTTAAAAATGCATTAAAATACAAAACAAATGACAGTGACATACATAAAAACAAGCGCTTCGCTATCTTTCCCTAGACAAACGTCCTTCGAGCCTTTATAACTACAGCTCTTAATTCAGTTTGTTTATTTATTATTATTAGGTACTTTGCATGCACTAGTAATTTCTCAATACATTCCAAATATTGATTCCCTAAAAATGAATAAATGTTAATTACTTTATCATTATTTTGGGCATGCCATTCTACGTGACATTTAAAAAAAAGCCTGTATGAGCTCATAACGCATTGCATTGCGACCCATTGTGAGCTTGTCAATAATATGGTTTCACAATTTTTTTTAACATACATTTTGAGGTAATGATTTAAGATTATTATTTTTTGGCTTTTGCCTTTTTTCTTTTTATTGATAGAGGGATATAGATGAAAGTAGGTTGACAGGAAATGGGGAGAGGGATGGGGGGGCCATGACAATGATTGAAGTGATACATTGTATTTGGCATTAGTAAATAAAAACACTAATGAACAGCAGTGTGTTGAGATTTAAACACAAACGTTTGTTAACCACTGCAGGAGGTGATTCAGTTTAAAGGGTAGTTTCACCACATTCTCTTTTATTTTGAACTCTTAACGCATTCTGATGAATGAAGCATCAGTCTGTGTTTGGTTTCATACTCTTTCAATTATTCATTGTATTCTACCACAAAAATAACCATTTTCAACCCAATGTCTTTTTGCTGTGGCCATTTAGTCATTGTCGTGTCATCAGTCTTTACTTTGCTCTGCTTAAATTCTGCTTCCATGATTTTCTGTAGTGGAAGAGGAAGCCATGAGTGACCTTGAATGGGAAGACTATGACTATCGCAAGATTTTTCGCACGATTTTCGAATGGGGTGATATTCCGGAAGCAACACAGGTAAAATGAACCCATAGTGACAGATGTATTGTTGTTACACAATCCTATTTACACTATAACAGGGGTTCTCATCCTATTTACACTACAACAGGGGTTCTCATCCTATTTACACTATAACAGGGGTTCTCATCCTATTTACACTATAACAGGGGTTCTCATCCTATTTACACTATAACAGGGGTTCTCATCCTATTTACACTACAACAGGGGTTCTCATCCTATTTACACTATAACAGGGGTTCTCATCCTATTTACACTATAACAGGGGTTCTCATCCTATTTACACTATAACAGGGGTTCTCATCCTATTTACACTATAACAGGGGTTCTCAAACATTTTTGGCCCAGGTACCCCTTGGTGGGGAAACCCCTTCATCCTCACAACACCGATAAGCACTTACAACCTTACATTCATATTTCCTCTGGAAATATTTGTATTAAAAACTAAAAGTCTTTCAGACCCAATTCATAGTCCTAATCAGAAACCACTACTATAGGGATATTCAACTAAATTGTAAATAGTAGAAGACAGTCTCAGCTCTATAGGTCCATGTCCAGTCTCCTGGACCAGGAGTATTTTATTTCATGTTGTATAATTATGTAATTTGCCATGTAATAGTTAGTTTAGTATTCACTTGATCATTGTTTGCAAACTGTCATGTCGGTTTATTGTCATTTATTGTCATTGTTTATGTAAACTGTAAAAATATGGGCTGGGCTTCTTCGGAAGCATGACACTTAAATGAAGACAAAATCAATCAATCATGTTCATGGGGCCACACTGTCAGAAATCCAAGGGGCTGGGGGCGGGGCCGGACAATAGTCAGTGAACCTGTGTGAGCCTGCAGGCCAAATTAACAAACACAACAAAACCATATCAAGCTGATGTGAAAAAAGCGGCAAGCCTAACTTGTACATACTGTAGGCTACTGTAGTACACAAGTAACCCCCTCCCCATGCACACACACAATTACTATTTTTCGAGACAGGTGAATATAAACTTTGGGCGAGTAGAAGTTGACATCTACATACTTGCCTGAAGGCATGGGCAAATTATTTTCACACCTTAGGGTCAACCGCCATGGATGACTATATAACTACTAGTACATCAAATATACACAAGAATGACCAAAAATATATAACCATGGTAGCCTACTGGTTAAGAACCACTAAGCCAAAGGGAATTCCACATTACTCGGGTGAGATATTGCGTGTTCGAGTCCCGTTCTTGACAACCTTTGCTCTCTCTCTCCCTCTTTCCTGTCAGGCTTCACTTGTATGTCTATCAATAAAGGCAGAAAAGCCAAAAACAAATCTTTAACCCATTTAGACATGACGTCAAAATTAAAAAAAGTCTTCTAAATTCTGACAGTTTTCTGAAATACCTCATGTTTCTGTATCAGTGGTGCTCCATATTTCATGTCAAGGACCCCCAAAAATGTATTTGGCCGCCGACCCCCCATCTGAAAATATGTTATTCCAGGAAGCAAAGATTTGAGTTAAAAACGTTTGCTCCAAAATAATTTATATTGAAAGATTTGCGCCACATTTTCCACGATAAAAAAAAAAATAGCAGACCTACAAGCTCGTGAGCTCTATGAGCTTGTAGATCTGCTATTGTTCAATAGCTAAAACATAACATGGAGCTAACTTGGAGATTTCTCCCCCGACAACAACAACATTATGACGATGCATTGTTTCCATCCAGGACCGTATCGATGAGTTGGAGGAGGAGCTGGGGGAGTTGAAGGTAAATAGAAATGCAATATAACACTGAATTATGTACGCATATGCTGTATAGTAACTAGGAATAGAATATAACACTGAATTATAAACGCATATACTATAGTAACTAGGAATGCAATATAACACTGAATTATGAACACATATACTATAGTAACTAGGAATGCAATATAACACTGAATTATGAACACATATACTATAGTAACTAGGAATGCAATATAACACTGAATTATGAACACATATACTATAGTAACTAGGAATGCAATATAACACTGAATTATGAACACATACTGTATACTGTATAGTAACTAGGAATGCAATATAACACTGAATTATGAACACATACTGTATACTGTATAGTAACTAGGAATGCAATATAACACTGAATTATGAACGCATACTGTATACTGTATAGTAACTATGAATGCAATATAACACAGAATTATGAACACATACTGTATACTGTATAGTAACTAGGAATGCAATATAACACTGAATTATGAACGCATACTGTATACTTTATAGTAACTAGGAATGCAATATAACACTGAACTATCATCTTATCTTATCGTAGATCATCAGCCTACATCATCTCATTCTGGCCAATCACAATTTGTCATCAATGTTGCTTCGTCATCAATGTTGACGTAAAATTGTCCATTCATTGCCAATGGGAATTTAATGTTTGTTGGAGATTTCTCCCCCGACAACAACAACATTACGACGATGCATTGTTTCCATCCAGGCCGGTATCGAGGAGCTGAAGGGGGAGCTGGAGGAAGAGAGAGCGGCCCGGGCCAAGATGGAGGAGCAGAGGGCGGAACTGTCCAGAGAACTGAGGGAGATCGCTGAGAGGCTGTTGGAGGATATGTAGGTGTACGAGAAGACCACCCCACAGCCATAAAAACCTGGAGAAGACCACCCCACAGCCATAAAAACCTGGAGAAGACCACCCCACAGCCATAAGAACCTGGAGAAGACCACCCCACAGCCATAAAAACCTGGAGAAGACCACCCCACAGCCATAAAAACCTGGAGAAGACCACCCCACAGCCATAAAAACCTGGACGCAACAAAACTTCCTAAAATTCAACTGCAACAAATCTGAGATAATCATCATCAGTCCTGACTCCCTCACACGCTCCACCCAGGACTTCTCACTCAACATCGACGGCTCCCTCGTCACAACCTCCACACGCATCGGCAACCTACAGTAGGTGTCATCTTCGACCCTACCCTCTCATTCGTCCCCCACGTAAACCACATCACAAAATCAGCATTCTTTCACCTCAAAAACATCGCCCGTCTCGGCCCCTCGCCGACACCCTCAGCTGCCGAAACCCTCATTCGGAACAGCATCCTCTATATGGCACCACCGCAAAAACCCTCAACAAACCCAATACGTCCAAAACTCAGCCACCCGCCTGCTCACCTCCACCCGCTCCAGGGATACCTTCACTGGCTCCCCGTTAACCCATTTAGGCCTGACTAAAAATAAATAAATAAATAATGTAATTAAAAAAGAAATCTGAAAAACCTCATGTTTCTATATCAGTGGTTCTCAATATTTCATGTCAAGGACCCCAAAAAAAATATGTAATATGCCGCCGACCCCCATCTGAAAATATGTTGTTCCAGGGACCCTCCACAAGCAAAGATTTGAGTTTAAAACTGAAACTCTGAAAGAATATATATTCAAAGATTTGAGGCATATTTTCACCATTTTTCAAAAATAGCAGATCTACAAGCTACATTATAACATAATGTTTAAAACACCAAAAGGGGTTCCCGACCCAAAGTGGGTTAAACATAGAATTGATTTTAAAGTACTCCTCACCACCTACAAGTCACTACACAACCTGGCTTCGCCCGACCTCTCCGTTCTCCTCCAGCCACACTCTAGTGTGCCGCTCCCTCAGGTCCAGCGACAGGTCCTTTTCTTTTAATATATTTGAAAGCAAACCTTGTTTAACTCAAATCTTTGCTTTACTGGAAGTCACTGGAACATATTTTGAGATGAGTTTAATACCAATGTCTAAAGCTTTCATGTGAATAACATCATTAAAAACATTACTGGAGAAAGAAAAAAACGTGCAATACTTATTTCTCCGAATGTATGTATCTACTGTTATCTACTGTTAACAATATTTTAGATTTGACCTGCTCCCACAGATGCGTGGACCTTTGTGTCAGTGTGGGATTGTGTGTGTTTGAATGTTAGCTCCATGGGTGCTGACCATCACTTAATAAACTGATTTGTGAACGTCTATAATGTCTATCTGTGTTGAACGGCCGAGGAAGAAATGTTGGCCTGTTGAGTGACGAACAGTATAGAGATAAAGGCTCGCTCTCTGAGGGCTCCAATGCGACACGTACGGTATATTGCACCAAAAAATACGATCTGTGACATTTGGAGCACAAGGATCTTCCTCAGACTGTTGAAGTACATCTCATCAACAGAACATCTTGTCTCTCTCTTTATCTGTTATGACTCTGGCATGTCATCTGATCACATATATGACCCATATATAGTATACAGTGTTTCCCAAACAACACATTTCAGGAATCAAAAATAAATTTATTTATTTGTTTGATTGTTTGTTTGCTTATTTTCAAATGATGATATATTCGTGTTGCTCATTATGGTTGTAGATAAGCTATTGTTTTTTTTATTATTTGAGGCAACTAACCACTTAGACCTTATTGTCCCTATTCTAAGCTATTCATCATAACTTAGTTTTTATTCGTTTTTTGTCAGTGAAAAAAGGTAGTCTACTAGTTTTAGTAGAATAATATAAATCTGAAATGTACAGTAACTATTAACTAAAGTTTGTGGAGTAAAAGTGGAGTGTGGAATAAAAGGTACAATACGTACATCATGAAAGGGATAAAAGTATAAATGATCAAAACTTTGAAATAGTAGTTACTTTACACTATTGCCTTGACTTGAAGTGTTTGATTCTCTTTTTACACAAATATTTTCCTTCTGTTGGACATGCAGTGTCCTGATAAAGTATTACTGCCTGTTGGACATGAAGTTTCCTGATAAAGTATTACTGCCTGTTGGACACATGTGTCCTGATAAAGTATGGCGTCACAGTTAGACCACATGGTGAGTGTTTATAAGTCCTGCTGTCAGGTTCTGACTGACATTCAGCTCAGAAGCAACAAGCCAACAGGACAAACACAAATTTAAAACGGTGAGTCCAATTTATGTTGAATTGAATATGATTTAATATAATATTGTTCCCTTTAGCAGCAAGATAGCCTTATATATTTAACGATATTGAATTTCTGGTGTTATCCTTTCTATGTTGATGAATTGGATACATAGGACCACAATGAGAACAAGACCGCAATGACTTTTTGGTGTATTTGGAATTTTAGACAATGTGGTGTATGTAATGCACGCCAGTGCCTTACCCCTTATCTCTAAACTTCTTTGCCTTTTTTTTTTAATTTTGTTTTTGTACCATTTTTAAAAACATGTTTAAGTTCAAACAGCCAATCAACAAGCTCACAACGTGTCGATGTAGATCGGCTACACTAGTTGAACAATTCTTTCAAAACAGTAAAAAAGGCAAAGACGTTTAGGGATAAGGCGGATAAGGCACTGGGGAAAAGTGTTTGATTGTACTCGTACTGTTTTGCATTTCTGCATTTCTGCTCAATTCTGCAAATTTGCTCAGTAAACCGATCCGCTCACAGAAAACACCTTTCATTGGAAATCAAATGAAAGGTGATTTCCATGACCTGGGTGGTTTACCAGGCTAGCAGAATGCAGGCTAGAGCCAATACTTCATAAAGGAAGAAGTAAACGCGATCACTCTCCCCAAAATCTTTTATTCATTTCTGTGAATTCTATTTGATTGATTGATTGATCGATTTAATTCTTTATTAACAGTTTGGAAATATGGTACAGTTAGACAATAATGCTAAAAGGATATACACAAAAAGCCCTGGGGGCTTGTTTCCATTGTGGTCCTACATGTGTATTCAACTCATCAAGACATATAAAGACATACAATACTATACAGGATAAGGATATACAAGAGAAGAGACATTCATTACTAGGAGCAGTACAAGTATATTTACAGAAAAACACAGGCTATTGATTCATGCAATTATTGTCTCCACCAGCCGAAGGCATGGGGGAGAGTATGTTTTGCACTCCGTCCGCGTGTCCGTCCGTCCGTCCGTGTGTCCGTCCGTGAGCAGCTAATCTCGGCCACCGTTAACCCGGTCGATGCCAAATTTTGCACACACACTCCCTGGATGCCAACCATGAACCTCTGCCCCAAACTTTCCAGAACGGCCTGTTATAGCGCCACCAGGAGGCCGCTTTGTGCAAAACAAGTTTTTGCACAGTACACCTACAGATTTTGTCCAAACATCACGCAAATTGGTACATAGTCTCTCTAGAGCCATTCAACGAAACCGGTCTTTCAGATTTCTCAGACTCCATCCTGATTGGTTAAGATTGGCTTCCAAAATTCACAGGAGTGCTCAGTTTCAAACAAAATGCTGCAAATCATGAACACATCGCGTGATTTCCGTGAAATTGTGCACCCACATTCCCACTAGGCCGAGGACGAAATGCCACATGAACAATTTCAACTCAGCCTCAAGGTGGCGCTATAACTGGCCGAAAAGTGTTTTTACCTCTAACTGCACGGATCTGTGGATAACTTTGTATGCCAACTCCCTAGAGGCCAAGGAAAAACCTTTGCCTGGAATTTTTCACATCTGCTCTTTATAGCACCACCAGGAGGCCGACATATGTAAAACACATTTTCTATTATTACTCCTTCACATTTTATCCAAATTTCACGCAAATCGGTACACATGATCTCCATAGTCATGTGATCAAGACAGGTTTGTTTGATTTCTCATATTCCATCCTGATTGGCCACGATTGCCTCCTACAGTTTTCAGGAGTAGCCCGCTTTTTACAAATCGCCACAACTCCTCAACGCAGCGTCCGATTGCGATGAAACTGTGCACGCATATTCCCACTAGGCTGAGGAAGAATCCTGGTGGAGACCTGTGCCGATTGGCACTTTATCTAGTTATAATTAGATTTATATGTTCTTAATTATTGTTTTTTTTGTAGATGAAGATGTGTTTGCTGCTTCCCGTGTCCATTCTGGTTCTAGTGGCCTCGCGGGTCTCAGCAGAATATATTTTCGGTATGTGTGTGAGCTTGTCAATAATATGGTTCCACAATTTTTTTAACATTAATTTTGAGGTAATGACAATTATTTAAGATTATAATTTTTTGGCTTTCGCCTTTTTTCTTTTTATTGATAGAGGGATATAGATGAATCAGCATCAGTCTGTGTTTGGATTCATTCTCTTTCAATTATTCATATATTCTACATGTATACCACAAAAATAACCATTTTCACCCAAAGTCTTTTTGCTGTTATAGCATGTTATGTAGACGGCACTATACTTTCATTGTATATAGTCATAGCACGCCATAGTACATATGTTTAGCATAGTAGTATATATATATAGTTTATATGTATAGTCTCATAATATAGATATTCCACTGTTACTTTCTTAGCTTACGCATGTTTTATGATAAATGCTTTTGTGATGTATTCCCATGCTTTTGTTCTTGATTATTGTAAGTCGCTCTGGATTAAGAGCGTCTGCTAAATGCCTAAATTGTAAATTGTAAATTGCTGTTGCCATTTGAGCAGTAACACACCATCAGTCTTTACTTTGCTCTGCTTAAATTCTGCTTCCATGATTTTCTGTAGAGCAAGAGGACGTGCCGGCCTCTGTGGGGGAGACAGGTCTATATATACCTTCACACGGTGTGTTAACCCATTTTGGGCGGGAACCCCTTTTGGTGTTAGCATTATGTTACGCTTTAGCTATTGAAAAATAGCAGATCTACAAGCTCATAGCGCGCCACAGAGTGGCACGCTACGAGCTTGTAGGTCTGCTATTTTTGAAAAATCTAAATGACTTCATCATTATTTTGGGCATGCCATTCTACGTGACATTTTTAAATGTAACTGTATTTTCTTGTTTAAAAATGCCAATCTACTGTATGAGCTCATAAAGCATTGCGACCCATTGTGAGCTTGTCAATAATATGGTTTCACAATTTTTTTAACATTAATTTTGAGGTAATGAAAATGATTTAAGATTATAATCTTTTGGCTTTTCTTTTTATTGATAGAGGGATATAGATGAATCAGCATCAGTCTGTGTTTGGATTCATACTCTTTCAATTATTCATATATTCTATACCACAAAAATAACCATTTTCACCCAATGTCTTTTTGCTGTGGCCATTTGAGCAGTAACACACCATCAGTCTTTACTTTGCTCTGCTTAAATTCTGCTTCCATGATTTTCTGTAGAGCCACTGGTAGCGGAAGTAGTGTCACTGGTAGTGGAAGTAGTACCGATGGTGGAAGGCTCGATGGTTGCTGCGGAGGTGACACATCTACGTCCACACGGTGTGTTAACCCATTTTGGGCGGGAACCCCTTTTGGTGTTAGCATCATGTTATGCTTTAGCTATTGAAAAATAGCAGATCTACAAGCTCATAGCGCGCCACTGGTCTGATATATTCTACGTGACATTTTTAAATGTAACTGTATTTTCTTGTTTAAAAAAGGCCAATCTACTGTATGAGCTCATAAAGCATTGCATTGCGACCCATTGTGAGCTTGTCAATAATATGGTTTCACAATTTTTTTAACATTAATTTTGAGGTAATGAAAATGATTTAAGATCATTGTCTCCACCAGCCGAAGGCCAGGGGGAGAGTATGTTTTGCACTCCGTCCGTCCGTGTGTCCGTGTGTGTGTGTGTGTGTGTGTGTGTCCGTTACCAGCTAATCTCGGCCACCGTTAACCCGGTCGATGCCACATTTTGCACACACACTCCCTGGATGCCAACGATGAACCTCTGCCCCAAACTTTCCAAAACGGCCTGTTATAGCGCCACCAAGAGGCCGCTTTGTGCAAAACAAGTTTTTGCACAGTACACCTACAGATTTTGTCCAAACATCACGCAAATTGGTACACAGTCTCTCTAGAGCCATTCAACGAAACCAGTCTTTCAGATTTCCAGAACGGCCTGTTATAGCGCCACCAGGAGGCCGCTTTGTGCAAAACAAGTTTTTGCACAGTACACCTACAGATTTTGTCCAAACATCACGCAAATTGGTACACAGTCTCTCTAGAGCCATTCAACGAAACCGGTCTTTCAGATTTCTCAGACTCCATCCTGATTGGTTAAGATTGGCTTCCAAAGTTCACAGGAGTGCTCAGTTTCAAACAAAATGCTGCAAATCATGAACACATCGCGTGATTTCCGTGAAATTGTGCACCCACATTCCCACTAGGCAGAGGACGAAATGCCACATGAACAATTTCAACTCAGCCTCAAGGTGGCGCTATAACTGGCCGAAAAGTGTTTTTACCTCTAACTGCACGGATCTGTGGATAACTTTGTATGCCAACTCCCTAGAGGCCAAGGAAAAACCTTTGCCTGGAATTCTTCACATCTGCTCATCCTGGTGGAGACCTGTGCCCAGTAGGGCACTTTTTCTAGTTATTTATTTTTTGGCTTTCGCCTTTTCTCTTTTTATTGATAGAGGGATATAGATGAATCAGCATCAGTCTGTGTTTGGATTCATACTCTTTCAATTATTCATAGTATTCTATACCACAAAAATAACCATTTTCACCCAAAGTCTTTTTGCTGTGGCCATTTGAGCAGTAACACACCATCAGTCTTTACTTTGCTCTGCTTAAATTCTGCTTCCATGATTTTCTGTAGTGGATGAGGAAGTAGTGCCGATGGTGAAGGATACACCTCTAGGTAAAACACCTCCATTTCCATTTCAACACGGTGTGTTAACCCATTTTGGGCGGGAACCCCTTTTGGTGTTAGCATTACAGTATGTTACGCTTTAGCTATTGAAAAATAGCAGATCTACAAGCTCATAGCGCACCACCGAGTGGCGCGCTACGAGCTTGTAGGTCTGCTATTTATTTTTTTTAATCGAAGAACGACTGACATAGAAACATAGCTTTATCAGAAAACTGTCAGGATGTAGAAGACATTTTTTGAATCTGATCTCAGGTCAAAATAACTCTTGGTGTGACAACCACACATTATCATTGCAATATAGTATACAACTATATAACAGGTTGTTTTCTATGGTTCAGATTACAACCAGATTTTCTTTGGTCAATGGGTTTGATTTGATTGATTTGAAATGCAATAAAACCACAGGGTTTTGAGGATGAACACAATAAAGTCCTAAGACTTAATTCCAATATGGTTCCTCTCACAAGCAACAGTTACAAGTTACTTAAAAATGCATTAAATACAAAACAAATGACAGTGACATACATAAAAACAAGCGCTCCGCTATCTTTCCCTAGACAAACGTCCTTCGAGCCTTTATAACTACAGCTCTTAATTCAGTTTGTTTATTTATTATTATTAGGTACTTTGCATGCACTAGTAATTTCTCAATACATTCCAAATATTGATTCCCTAAAAATGAATAAATGTTAATTACTTTATCATTATTTTGGGCATGCCATTCTATGTGACATTTTTAAATGTAACTGTATTTTATTGTTTAAAAAAAGCCAATCTACTGTATGAGCTCATAACGCATTGCGACCCATTGTGAGCTTGTCAATAACATGGTTTCACAATTTTTTTAACATTAATTTTGAGGTAATGAAAATTATTTAAGATTATAATTTTTTTGGCTTTTGCCTTTTTTCTTTTTATTGATAGAGGGATATAGATGAAAGTAGGTTGACAGGAAATGGGGAGAGGGATGGGGGGTCCATGACAATGATTGGAGTGATACATTGTATTTGGCATTAGTAAATAAAAACACTAATGAACAGCAGTGTGTTGAGATTTAAACACAAACGTTTGTTAACCACTGCAGGAGGTGATTCAGTTTAAAGGGTAGTTTCACCACATTCTCTTTTATTTTGAACTCTTAACGCATTCTGATTAATGAACCATCAGTCTGTGTTTGGTTTCATACTCTTTCAATTATTCATAGTATTCTACCACAAAAGTAACCATTTTCAACCCAATGTCTTTTTGCTGTGGCCATTTAGTCGTTGTCGTGTCATCAGTCTTTACTTTGCTCTGCTTAAATTCTGCTTCCATGATTTTCTGTAGTGGAAGAGGAAGCTATGAGTGACCTTGGATGGGATGAAATGATGAAAAAGTATCACCCACAAACAGAGGTAAGATGAACCCATGGTGACAGATGTATTGTTGTTACACAATCATATTTACACTATAACAGGGGTTCTCATCCTATTTACACTATAACAGGGGTTCTCATCCTATTTACACTATAACAGGGGTTCTCAACCTATTTACACTATAACAGGGGTTCTCATCCTATTTACACTATAACAGGGGCTCTCATCCTATTTACACTATAACAGGGGTTCTCATCCTATTTACACTATAACAGGGGTTCTCAACCTATTTACACTATAACAGGGGTTCTCATCCTATTTACACTATAACAGGGGTTCTCAACCTATTTACACTATAACAGGGGTTCTCATCCTATTTACACTATAACAGGGGTTCTCATCCTATTTACACTATAACAGGGGTTCTCATCCTATTTACACTATAACAGGGGTTCTCATCCTATTTACACTTTAACAGGGGTTCTCAACCTATTTACACTATAACAGAGGTTCTTATCCTATTTACACTATAACAGAGGTTCTTATCCTATTTACACTATAACAGGGGTTCTTATCCTATTTACACTATAACAGGGGTTCTCATCCTATTTACACTATAACAGGGGTTCTCAACCTATTTACACTATAACAGGGGTTCTCATCCTATTTACACTATAACAGGGGTTCTCATCCTATTTACACTATAACAGGGGTTCTCAACCTATTTACACTATAACAGGGGTTCTCATCCTATTTACACTATAACAGAGGTTCTCATCCTATTTACACTATAACAGGGGTTCTTATCCTATTTACACTATAACAGGGGTTCTCATCCTATTTACACTATAACAGGGGTTCTCAACCTATTTACACTATAACAGAGGTTCTTATCCTATTTACACTATAACAGAGGTTCTTATCCTATTTACACTATAACAGGGGTTCTCATCCTATTTACACTATAACAGGGGTTCTTATCCTATGTACACTATAACAGGGGTTCTCAACCTATTTACACTATAACAGAGGTTCTCATCCTATTTACACTATAACTGGGGTTCTCATCCTATTTACACTATAACAGGGGTTCTCATCCTATTTACACTATAACAGGGGTTCTCATCCTATTTACACTATAACAGGGGTTCTCATCCTATTTACACTATAACAGGGGTTCTCATCCTATTTACACTATAACAGAGGTTCTCATCCTATTTACACTATAACAGGGGTTCTCATCCTATTTACACTATAACAGGGGCTCTCATCCTATTTACACTATAACAGGGGTTCTCATCCTATTTACACTATAACAGGGGTTCTCAAACATTTTTGGCCCAGGTACCCCTTGGCGGGGAAACCCCCTCATCCTCACAACACCGATAAGCACTTACAACCTTACATTCATATTTCCTTTGGAAATATTTGTATTAAAAATTAAAGTCTTTCAGACCCAATTCATAGTCATAAACAGAAACCACTACTATAGGGATATTCAACTAAATTGTAAATAGTAGAAGACAGTCTCAGCTATCTATGTCCAGTCTCCTGTTACAGGAACCAATGGCGTATTTTATTTCATGTTGTATAATTATGTAATTTGCCATGCAATAGTGAATAGTATTCACTTGATCATTGTTTGCAAACTGTCATGTCGGTGTATTGTCATTTATTGTCATTGTTTATGTAAACTGTAAGTCCATATGGGCTGGGCTTCGGAAGCATGACACTTAAATGAAGTACTAGTACTAGTACATCAAATATATACAAGAATGACCAAAAACTATAACCATGGTAGCCTACTGGTTAAGGGGGATATGTTTGCTAGTCTGGGTTGAACGTTTATAACTCATTCTCTTCTTTGTGTTGTCAGTATGTGTACGAGAAGACCACACCACAGCCACCCACCCGCCCGCCTGCTCACCGCCCGCCTGCTCACCGCCCGCCTGCTCGCTCCCGTGGGCTCCCCGTTAACCCATATATACCTGACTTAAATAAATAAATGTAATTAAAAAATAAATCTGAAAAACCTCATGTTTCTATATCAGTGGTTCTCAATATTTCATGTCAAGGACCCAAAAAATGATATGTAATATGCCGCCGACCCCCATCTGAAAATATGTTGTTCCAGGGACCCTCCAGAAGCAAAGATTTGAGTTAAAAACTGAAACTCTGAAAGAATATATATTCCAAGATTTGAGGCATATTTTCACGATTAAAAAAGAAAATAGCAGACCTACAAGCTTGTAGCGCGCTATGAGCTTGTAGATCTGCTATTTTTCAATAGCTAAATTATAACATAATGTTTAAAACACCAAAAGGGGTTCCCGACCCAAAGTGGGTTAAACATAGAATTGATTTTAAAGTACTCCTCACCACCTACAAGTCACTACACAACCTGGCTCCCCCCGACCTCTTCGCTCTCCTCCAGCCACACTCTAGTGTGCCGCTCCCTCAGGTCCAGCGACAGGTCCTTTTCTTTGAATATATTTGAAAGCAAACCTTGTTTAACTCAAATCTTTGCTTTTCTGGGGGTTGCTGGAACATATTTTGAGATGAGTTTAATACCAATGTCTAAAGCTTTCATGTGAATAACATCATTAGAAACATTACTGGAGAAAGAAAAAAACGTGCAATACTTATTTCTCCGAATGTATGTATCTACTGTTATCTACTGTTAACAATATTTTAGATTTGACCTGCTCCCTTTGTGTCAGTGTGGGATTGTGTGTGTTTGAATGTTAGCTCCATGGGTGCTGACCATCACTTAATAAACTGATTTGTGAACGTCTATAATGTCTATCTGTGTTGAACGGCCAAGGAAGAAATGTTGGCCTGCTGAGTGACGAACAGTATAGAGATAAAGGCTCGCTCTCTGAGGGCTCCAATGCGACACGTACGGTATATTGCACCAAAAAATACAATCTGTGACATTTGGAGCACAAGGATCTTCCTCAGACTGTTGAAGTACATCTCATCAACAGAACATCTTGTCTCTCTCTTTATCTGTTATGACTCTGGCATGTCATCTGATCACATAATATATGACCAGTATATAGTATACAGTGTTTCCCAAACAACACATTTCAGGAATCAAAAAGACATTTATTTATTTGTTTGATTGTTTGTTTATTTTCAAATTATGATATATTCGTGTTGCTCATTATGGTTGTAGATAAGCTATTGTTTTTTTTATTATTATTTGAGGCAACTAACCACCTTATTGTCCCTATTCTAAGCTATTCATCATTAGCTTTTATTTGTTTTTTGTCAGTGAAAAAAGGTAAAACTAGTTTTAGTAGAATAATATAAATCTGAAATGTACAGTAACTATTAACTAAAGTTTGTTGAGTAAAAGTGGAGTGTGGAATAAAAGGTACAATACATCATGAAAGGGATAAAAGTATAAATGATCAAAACTTTGAAATAGTAGTTACTTTACACTATTGCCTTGACTTGAAGTGTTTGATTATTCTTTTTTTACACAAATAT
The DNA here is from genome assembly GCF_964188405.1 of Protomyctophum parallelum. Taxonomy (NCBI): domain Eukaryota; kingdom Metazoa; phylum Chordata; class Actinopteri; order Myctophiformes; family Myctophidae; genus Protomyctophum; species Protomyctophum parallelum. Next base: position 45,728,814 of record NC_139705.1, on the reverse strand, counting down.
TTTCCTTCTGTTGGACATGCAGTGTCCTGATAAAGTATTACTGCCTGTTGGACATGAAGTTTCCTGATAAAGTATTACTGCCTGTTGGACACATGTGTCCTGATAAAGTATGGCGTCACAGTTAGACCACATGAGTGTTTATAAGTCCTGCTGTCAGGTTCTGACTGACATTCAGCTCAGAAGCAACAAGCCAACAGGACAAACACAAATTTAAAACGGTGAGTCCAATTTATGTTGAATTGAATATGATTTAATATAATATTGTTCCCTTTAGCAGCAAGCTAGCCTTATATGTTTAATGATATTGAATTCCTGGTGTTATCCTTTCTATGTTGATGAATTGGATACATAGGACCACAATGAGAACAAGACCGCAATGACTTTTTTGTGTATTTGGAATTTTAGACAATGTGGTGTAACGCACGCCAGTGCCTTACCCCTTATCTCTAAACTTCTTTGCCTTTTTATTTTTGTACCATTTTTAAAAACATGTTTAAGTTCAATAATAATTAAATCACAGACAAAGAACTTGCTCTTAAAGAGCTCCAAAACATTTCATTTGAAATCAAATGAAAGGTGATTTCCATGACCTGGGTGGTTTACCAGGCTAGCAGAATGCAGGCTAGAGCTAATACTTCATAAAGGAAGAAGTAAACACGATCACTCTCCCCAAAATATTTTATTCATTTCTGTAAATGCTCTTTGATTGATTGATTGATTGATTGATTGATTGAATACTTTATTAACAGTTTGGAAATATGGTACAGAGGTACAGTTAGACAATAATGCTAAAAGGATATACACAAAAAGCCCTGGGGGCTTGTTTCCATTGTGGTCCTACATGTGTATTCAACTCATCAAGACATATAAAGACATACAATACTATACAGGATAAGGATATACAAGAGAAGAGACATTCATTACTAGGAGCAGTACAAGTATATTTACAGAAAAACACAGGCTATTGATTCATGCAATTATTATAATTAGATTTATGTTCTTAATTATTGTTTTTTTGTAGATGAAGATGTGTTTGCTGCTTTCCGTGTCCATTCTGTTTCTAGTGGCCTCGCGGGTCTCAGCAGAATCTGTTGTGGATTTGGACCTGGACGACCTTCCATATGAATTTCAACACGGTATACATTTCAACACGGTGTAGACCCATTTTGGGCGGGAACCCCTTTTGGTGTTAGCATTATGTTACGCTTTAGCTATTGAAAAATAGCAGATCTACAAGCTCATAGCGCGCCACCGAGTGTCGCGCTATGAGCTTGTAGATCTGCTATTTTTGAAAAATCGAAGAAGGACTGACATAGAAACATAGCTTTTTCAGAAAACTGTCAGGATGTAGAAGACATTTTTAGAATCTGATCTCAGGTCAAAATAACTCCTGGTGTGACAACCACACATTATCATTGCAATATAGTATACAACTATATAACAGGTTGTTTTCTATGGTTCAGATTACAACCAGGTTTTCTTTGGTCAATGGGTTTGATTTGATTGATTTGAAATGCAATAAAACCACAGGGTTTTGAGGATGAACACAATAAAGTCCTAAGACTTAATTCCAATATGGTTCCTCTCACAAGCAACAGTTACAAGTTACTTAAAAATGCATTAAAATACAAAACAAATGACAGTGACATACATAAAAACAAGCGCTCCGCTATCTTTCCCTAGAGAAACGTCCTTCGAGCCTTTATAACTACAGCTCTTAATTCAGTTTGTTTATTTATTATTATTAGGTACTTTGCATGCACTAGTAATTTCTCAATACATTCCAAATATTGATTCCCTAAAAATGAATAAATGTTAATTACTTTATCATTATTTTGGGCATGCCATTCTACGTGACATTTAAAAAAAGCCTGTATGAGCTCATAACGCATTGCATTGCGACCCATTGTGAGCTTGTCAATAATATGGTTTCACAATTTCTTTTAACATACATTTTGAGGTAATGATTTAAGATTATTATTTTTTGGCTTTTGCCTTTTTTCTTTTTATTGATAGAGGGATATAGATGAAAGTAGGTTGACAGGAAATGGGGAGAGGGATGGGGGGGCCATGACAATGATTGAAGTGATACATTGTATTTGGCATTAGTAAATAAAAACACTAATGAACAGCAGTGTGTTGAGATTTAAACACAAACGTTTGTTAACCACTGCAGGAGGTGATTCAGTTTAAAGGGTAGTTTCACCACATTCTCTTTTATTTTGAACTCTTAACGCATTCTGATGAATGAAGCATCAGTCTGTGTTTGGTTTCATACTCTTTCAATTATTCATTGTATTCTACCACAAAAATAACCATTTTCAACCCAATGTCTTTTTGCTGTGGCCATTTAGTCATTGTCGTGTCATCAGTCTTTACTTTGCTCTGCTTAAATTCTGCTTCCATGATTTTCTGTAGTGGAAGAGGAAGCCATGAGTGACCTTGAATGGGAAGACTATGACTATCGCACGATTTTCAAATGGGGTGATATTCCGGAAGCAACACAGGTAAAATGAACCCATAGTGACAGATGTATTGTTGTTACACAATCCTATATACACTATAACAGGGGTTCTCATCCTATTTACACTATAACAGGGGTTCTCATCCTATTTACACTACAACAGGGGTTCTCATCCTATTTACACTATAACAGGGGTTCTCATCCTATTTACACTATAACAGGGGTTCTCATCCTATTTACACTACAACAGGGGTTCTCATCCTATTTACACTATAACAGGGGTTCTCATCCTATTTACACTATAACAGGGGTTCTCATCCTATTTACACTATAACAGAGGTTCTCATCCTATTTACACTATAACAGGGGTTCTCATCCTATTTACACTATAACAGGGGTTCTCATCCTATTTACACTATAACAGGGGTTCTCATCCTATTTACACTATAACAGGGGTTCTCAATCCTATTTACACTATAACAGGGGTTCTCATCCTATTTACACTATAACAGGGGTTCTCATCCTATTTACACTATAACAGGGGTTCTCAAACATTTTTGGCCCAGGTACCCCTTGGTGGGGAAACCCCTTCACCCTCACAACACCGATAAGCACTTACAACCTTACATTCATATTTCCTTTGGAAATATTTGTATTAAAAACTAAAAGTCTTTCAGACCCAATTCATAGTCCTAATCAGAAACCACTACTATAGGGATATTCAACTAAATTGTAAATAGTAGAAGACAGTCTCAGCTCTATAGGTCCATGTCCAGTCTCCTGTTACAGGAACCAATGGCGTATTTTATTTCATGTTGTATAATTATGTAATTTGCCATGTAATAGTTAGTTTAGTATTCACTTGATCATTGTTTGCAAACTGTCATGTCGGTTTATTGTCATTTATTGTCATTGTTTATGTAAACTGTAAAAATATGGGCTGGGCTTCTTCGGAAGCATGACACTTAAATGAAGACAAAATCAATCAATCATGTTCATGGGGCCACACTGTCAGAAATCCAAGGGGCTGGGGGCGGGGCCGGACAATAGTCAGTGAACCTGTGAGAGTCTGCAGGCCAAATTAACAAACACAACAAAACCATATCAAGCGGATGTGAAAAAAGCGGCAAGCCTAACTTGTACATACTGTAGGCTACTGTAGTACACAAGTATCCCCCTCCCCATGCACACACACAATTACTATTTTTCCAGACAGGTGAATATAAACTTTGGGCGAGTAGAAGTTGACATCTACATACTTGCCTGATGGCATGGGCAAATTATTTTCACACCTTAGGGTCAACCGCCATGGATGACTATATAACTACTAGTACATCAAATATACACAAGAATGACCAAAAATATATAACCATGGTAGCCTACTGGTTAAGAACCACTAAGCCAAAGGGAATTCCACATTACTCGGGTGAGATATTGCGTGTTCGAGTCCCGTTCTTGACAACCTTTGCTCTCTCTCTCTCCCTCTTTGCTGTCAGGCTTCACTTGTATGTCTATCAATAAAGGCAGAAAAGCCAAAAACTAATTTTTAACCTATTTAGACATGACGTCAAAATTAAAAAAAGTCTTCTAAATTCTGACAGTTTTCTGAAATACCTCATGTTTCTGTATCAGTGGTGCTCCATATTTCATGTCAAGGACCCCCAAAAATGATTTGTATTTGGCTGCCGACCCCCCATCTGAAAATATGTTATTCCAGGAACCCCTCAGAAGCAAAGATTTGAGTTAAAAACGTTTGCTCCAAAATAATTTATATTGAAAGATTTGCGCCACATTTTCCACGATTTTTCAAAAAATAGCAGACCTACAAGCTCGTGAGCTCTATGAGCTTGTAGATCTGCTATTGTTCAATAGCTAAAGCATAACATGGAGCTAACTTGGAGATTTCTCCCCCGACAACAACAACATTATGACGATGCATTGTTTCCATCCAGGACCGTATCGATGAGTTGGAGGAGGAGCTGGGGGAGTTGAAGGTAAATAGAAATGCAATATAACACTGAATTATGTACGCATATGCTGTATAGTAACTAGGAATAGAATATAACACTGAATTATGAACGCATATACTATAGTAACTAGGAATGCAATATAACACTGAATTATGAACACATATACTATAGTAACTAGGAATGCAATATAACACTGAATTATGAACACATCATCTTATCTTATCGTAGATCATCAGCCTACATCATCTCATTCTGGCCAATCACAATTTGTCATCAATGTTGCTTCGTCATCAATGTTAAAGTAAAATTGTCCATTCATTGCCAATGGGAATTTAATGTTTGTTGGAGATTTCTCCCCCGACAACAACAACATTACGACGATGCATTGTTTCCATCCAGGCCGGTATCGAGGAGCTGAAGGGGGAGCTGGAGGAAGAGAGAGCGGCCCGGGCCAAGATGGAGGAGCAGAGGGCGGAACTGTCCAGAGAACTGAGGGAGATCGCTGAGAGGCTGTTGGAGGATATGTAGGTGTACGAGAAGACCACCCCACAGCCATAAAAACCTGGAGAAGACCACCCCACAGCCATAAAAACCTGGAGAAGACCACCCCACAGCCATAAGAACCTGGAGAAGATCACCCCACAGCCATAAAAACCTGGAGAAGACCACCCCACAGCCATAAAAACCTGGAGAAGACCATCCCACAGCCATAAAAACCTGGACGCAACAAAACTTCCTAAAATTCAACTGCAACAAATCTGAGATAATCATCATCAGTCCTGACTCCCTCACACGCTCCACCCAGGACTTCTCACTCAACATCGACGGCTCCCTCGTCACAACCTCCACACGCATCGGCAACCTACAGTAGGTGTCATCTTCGACCCTACCCTCTCATTCGTCCCCCACGTAAACCACATCACAAAATCAGCATTCTTTCACCTCAAAAACATCGCCCGTCTCGGCCCCTCGCCGACACCCTCAGCTGCCGAAACCCTCATTCGGAACAGCATCCTCTATATGGCACCACCGCAAAAACCCTCAACAAACCCAATACGTCCAAAACTCAGCCACCCGCCTGCTCACCTCCACCCGCTCCAGGGATACCTTCACTGGCTCCCCGTTAACCCATTTAGGCCTGACTAAAAATAAATAAATAAATAATGTAATTAAAAAAGAAATCTGAAAAACCTCATGTTTCTATATCAGTGGTTCTCAATATTTCATGTCAAGGACCCCAAAAAAAATATGTAATATGCCGCCGACCCCCATCTGAAAATATGTTGTTCCAGGGACCCTCCACAAGCAAAGATTTGAGTTTAAAACTGAAACTCTGAAAGAATATATATTCAAAGATTTGAGGCATATTTTCACCATTTTTCAAAAATAGCAGATCTACAAGCTACATTATAACATAATGTTTAAAACACCAAAAGGGGTTCCCGACCCAAAGTGGGTTAAACATAGAATTGATTTTAAAGTACTCCTCACCACCTACAAGTCACTACACAACCTGGCTTCGCCCGACCTCTCCGTTCTCCTCCAGCCACACTCTAGTGTGCCGCTCCCTCAGGTCCAGCGACAGGTCCTTTTCTTTTAATATATTTGAAAGCAAACCTTGTTTAACTCAAATCTTTGCTTTTCTGGAAGTCACTGGAACATATTTTGAGATGAGTTTAATACCAATGTCTAAAGCTTTCATGTGAATAACATCATTAAAAACACTACTGGAGAAAGAAAAAAAACGTGCACAGATGCGTGGAAGTTTGTGTCAGTGTGGGATTGTGTGTTTTTGAATGTTAGCTCCATGGGTGCTGACCATCACTTAATAAACTGATGCAATTTGTGAACATCTATAATGTCTATCTGTGTTGAACGGCCGAGGAAGAAATGTTGGCCTGCTGAGTGACGAACAGTATAGAGATGAAGGCTCGCTCTCTGAGGGCTCCAATGCGACATGTACGGTATATTGCACCAAACAATACAATCTGTGACATTTGGAGCACAAGGATCTTCCTCAGACTGTTGAAGTACATCTCATCAACAGAACATCTTGTCTCTCTCTTTATCTGTTATGACTCTGGCATGTCATCTGATCACATAATATATGACCCATATATAGTACACAGTGTTTCCAAAACAACACATTTCAGGAATCAAAAAGACATTTATTTATTTGTTTGATTGTTTGTTTGCTTATTTTCAAATGATATATTCGTGTTGCTCATTATGGTTGTAGATAAGCTATTGTTTTTTTTTAATTATTTGAGGCAACTAACCACTTAGAACTTATTGTCCCTATTCTAAGCTATTCATCATTACTTAGTTTTTATTCGTATTTTGTCAGTGAAAAAAGGTAGTCTACTAGTTTTAGTAGAATAATATAAATCTGAAATGTACAGTAACTATTAACTAAAGTTTGTGGAGTGTGGAATAAAAGGTACAATACATCATGAAAGGGATAAAAGTATAAATGATCAAAACTTTGAAATAGTAGTTACTTTACACTATTGCCTTGACTTGAAGTGTTTGATTATTCTTTTTTTACACAAATATTTTCCTTCTGTTGGACATGCAGTGTCCTGATAAAGTATTACTGCCTGTTGGACATGATGTTTCCTGATAAAGTATTACTGCCTGTTGGACACATGTGTCCTGATAAAGTATGGCGTCACAGTTAGACCACATGGTGAGTGTTTATAAGTCCTGCTGTCAGGTTCTGACTGACATTCAGCTCAGAAGCAACAAGCCAACAGGACAAACACAAATTTAAAACGGTGAGTCCAATTTATGTTGAATTGAATATGATTTACTGTAATATAATATTGTTCCCTTTAGCAGCAAGCTAGCCTTATATGTTTAATGATATTGAATTTCTGGTGTTATCCTTTCTATGTTGATGAATTGGATACATAGGACCACAATGAGAACAACACCGCAATGACTTTTTGTTGAATTTGGAATTTCAGACAATGTGGTGTAACGCACGCCAGTGCCTTACCCCTTATCTCTAAACTTCTTTGCCTTTTTATTTTTGTATTATTCTTTTGTACTATTTTTAAAAACATGTTTAAGTTCAAATAGCCAATCAACAAGCTCACAACGTGTCGATGTAGATCGGCTACACTAGTTGAACAATTCTTTCAAAACAGTAAAAAAAGGCAAAGACGTTTAGGGATAAGGCGGATAAGGCACTGGGGAAAAGTGTTTGATTGTACTCGTACTGTTTTGCATTTCTGCATTTCTGCTCAATTCTGCAAATCTGCTCAGTAAACCGATCCGCTCACAGAAAACACATTTCATTTGAAATCAAATGAAGGACTGAGAAAACGGTTGCGCCTTTCTTCGTCCTTTTTTTCAAACTTGACTACGGTAGCGATGGTCTCAAAAACATAAGGGAAACTTTGACAGGAAAAGACTCGCTCACCGTATAGAAAAATAAGTAAAACTCCTTAGACTGAGACTTAGAAAAATATATTTTATTTTATCATGCTCTTATGGTGCTCTTATGTGCTCATGGTGCAATTAAAAAGCAAATATTTCGGTCCTAAGACCTTCGTCAGTGCTATATGATTTTCACAGACAAAGGACTTCAAAACATTTCATTTGAAATCAAATGAAAGGTGATTTCCATGACCTGGGTGGTTTACCAGGCTAGCAGAATGCAGGCTAGAGCTAATACTTCATAAAGGAAGAAGTAAACGCGATCACTCTCCCCAAAATCTTTTATTCATTTCTGTAAATGCTCTTTGATTGATTGATTGATTGAATACTTTATTAACAGTTTGGAAATATGGTACAGAGGTACAGTTAGACAATAATGCTAAAAGGATATACACAAAAAGCCCTGGGGGCTTGTTTCCATTGTGGTCCTACATGTGTATTCAACTCATCAAGACATATAAAGACATACAATACTATACAGGATAAGGATATACAAGAGAAGAGACATTCATTACTAGGAGCAGTACAAGTATATTTACAGAAAAACACAGGCTATTGATTCATGCAATTATTATAATTAGATTTATATGTTCTTAATTATTGTTTTTTTTGTAGATGAAGATGTGTTTGCTGCTTTCCGTGTCCATTCTGGTTCTTGTGGCCTCGTGGGTCTCAGCAGCCATGGGGTCCGTCATAGCAGACATCGAGGTGCATTTCGATTACGATGCAGATGAAGGTAAAACACCTCCATTTCAACACGGTGTGTTAACCCATTTTGGGCGGGAACCCCTTTTGGTGTTAGCATTACAGTATGTTACGCTTTAGCTATTGAAAAATAGCAGATCTACAAGCTCGTGGCGCACTACGAGCTTGTAGGTCTGCTATTTTTGAAAAATCTAAGAACGACTGACATAGAAACATCGCTTTTTCAGAAAACTGTCAGGATGTAGAAGACATTTTTAGAATCTGATCTCAGGTCAAAATAACTCTTGGTGTGACAACCACACATTATCATTGCAATATAGTATACAACTATATAACAGGTTGTTTTCTATGGTTCAGATTACAACCAGGTTTTCTTTGGTCAATGGGTTTGATTTGATTGATTTGAAATGCAATAAAACCACAGTTTGAGGATGAACATAATAAAGTCCTAAGACTTAATTCCAATATGGTTCCTCTCACAAGCAACAGTTACAAGTTACTTAAAAATGCATTAAAATACAAAACAAATGACAGTGACATACATAAAAACAAGCGCTCCGCTATCTTTCCCTAGACAAACGTCCCTCGAACCTTTATAACTACAGCTCTTAATTCAGTTTGTTTATTTATTATTATTAGGTACTTTGCATGCACTAGTAATTTCTCAATACATTCCAAATATTGATTCCCTAAAAATGAATAAATGTTAATTACTTTATCATTATTTTGGGCATGCCATTCTATGTGACATTTTTAAATGTAACAGTATTTTATAGTTTAAAAAAAGCCAATCTACTGTATGAGCTCATAACGCATTGCATTGCGACCCATTGTGAGCTTGTCAATAATATGGTTTCACTTTTTTTTTAACATTAATTTTGAGGTAATGAAAATGATTTAAGATTATTATTTTTTTGGCTTTCGCCTTTTTTCTTTGTATTGATAGAGGCATATAGATGAATCAGCATCAGTCTGTGTTTGGATTCATACTCTTTCAATTATTCATAGTATTCTATACCACAAAAATAACCATTTTCACCCAAAGTCTTTTTGCTGTGGCCATTTGAGCAGTAACACACCATCAGTCTTTACTTTGCTCTGCTTAAATTCTGCTTCCAGGAATTTCTGGAGTGCCACTGGTAGCGGGAGTAGTGCGGCCGATGGTGGAAGTCTCGATGGTTGCTGCGGAGGTGACACATCTACATCCACACGGTGTGTTAACCCATTTTGGGCGGGAACCCCTTTTGGTGTTATTATGTTACGCTTTAGCTATTGAAAAATAGCAGATCTACAAGCTCATAGCGCGCCACTGGTCTGATATTTTTGAAAAATCTAAATTACTTTATCATTATTTTGGGCATGCCATTCTACATGACATTTTTAAATGTAACTGTATTTTATAGTTTAAAAAAAGCCAATCTACTGTATGAGCTCATAAAGCATTGCATTGCGACCCATTGTGAGCTTGTCAATAATAATGGTTTCACAATTTTTTTAACATTAATTTTGAGGTAATGAAAATGATTTAAGATTATAATTTTTTTGGCTTTCGCCTTTTTTCTTTTTATTGATAGAGGGATATAGATGAATCAGCATCAGTCTGTGTTTGGATTCATACTCTTTCAATTATTCATAGTATTCTATAACACAAAAATAACCATTTTCACCCAAAGTCTTTTTGCTGTGGCCATTTGAGCAGTAACACACCATCAGTTTTTACTTTGCTCTGCTTAAATTCTGCTTCCATGATGTTCTGTAGTGGATGAGAAAGTAGTGCCGATGGTGGAGGATACACCTCTAGGTAAAACACCTCCATTTCCATTTCAACACGGTGTGTTAACCCATTTTGGGCGGGAACCCCTTTTGGTGTTAGCATTACAGTATGTTACGCTTTAGCTATTGAAAAATAGCAGATCTACAAGCTCATAGCGCACCACCGAGTGGCGCGCTACGAGCTTGTAGGTCTGCTATTTATTTATTTTAATCGAAGATCGACTGACATAGAAACATAGCTTTATCAGAAAACTGTCAGGATGTAGAAGACATTTTTAGAATCTGATCTCAGGTCAAAATAACTCCTGGTGTGACAACCACACATTATCATTGCAATATAGTATACAACTATATAACAGGTTGTTTTCTATGGTTCAGATTACAACCAGGTTTTCTTTGGTCAATGGGTTTGATTTGATTGATTTGAAATGCAATAAAACCACAGTTTGAGGATGAACACAATAAAGTCCTAAGACTTAATTCCAATATGGTTCCTCTCACAAGCAACAGTTACAAGTTACTTAAAAATGCATTAAAATACAAAACAAATGACAGTGACATACATAAAAACAAGCGCTCCGCTATCTTTCCCTAGACAAACGTCCTTCGAGCCTTTATAACTACAGCTCTTAATTCAGTTTGTTTATTTATTATTATTAGGTAATTTGCATGCACTAGTAATTTCTCAATACATTCCAAATATTGATTCCCTAAAAAATAATAAATGTTAATTACTTTATCATTATTTTGGGCATGCCATTATACGTGACATTTTTTAATGTAACTGTATTTTATTGTTTCAAAAAGTCAATCTACTGTATGAGCTCATAATGCATTGCATTGTGACCCATTGTGAGCTTGTCAATAATATGGTTTCACAATTATTTTAACATTAATTTTGAGGTAATGAAAATTATTTAAGATTATAATTTTTTGGCTTTCGACCTTTTTTCTTTTTATTGATAGAGGGATATAGATGAATCAGCATCAGTCTGTGTTTGTATTCATACTCTTTCAATTATTCATAGTATTCTATACCACAAAAATAACCATTTTCACCCAAAGTCTTTTTGCTGTGGCCATTTGAGCAGTAACACACCATCAGTCTTTACTTTGCTCTGCTTAAATTCTGCTTCCATGATTTTCTGTAGAGGAAGATGTAATCTCGGCGGTGGAACGCTTCGCAGATGCAGATGATGCAGATGCAGATGCAGATGCAGATGCAGATGCAGATGCAGATGCAGATGATAAAGATGCAGATGCAGATGCAGATGCAGATGCAGATGCAGATGAAGGTAAAACACCTCCATTTCAACACGGTGTGTTAACCCATTTTGGGTGGGAACCCCTTTTGGTGTTAGCATTACAGTATGTTACGCTTTAGCTATTGAAAAATAGCAGATCTACAAGCTCGTGGCGCACCACCGAGTGGCGCGCTACGAGCTTGTAGGTCTGCTATTTTTTTAAACGACTGACATAGAAACATCGCTTTTTCAGAAAACTGTCAGGATGTAGAAGACATTTTTAGAATCTGATCTCAGGTCAAAATAACTCGATGGCCGCTGCGGAGGTGGAGGATACACCTCTAGGTAAAACACCTCCATTTCCATTTCAACACGGTGTGTTAACCCATTTTGGGCGGGAACCCCTTTTGGTGTTAGCATTACAGTATGTTACGCTTTAGCTATTGAAAAATGGCAGATCTACAAGCTCATAGCGCACCACCGAGTGGCGCGCTACGAGCTTGTAGGTCTGCTATTTTTGAAAAACCGAAGAACGACTGACATAGAAACATAGCTTTTTCAGAAAACTGTCAGGATGTAGAAGACATTTTTTGAATCTGATCTCAGGTCAAAATAACTCTTGGTGTGACAACCACACATTATCATTGCAATATAGTATACAACTATATAACAGGTTGACTTCTATGGTTCAGATTACAACCAGGTTTTCTTTGGTCAATGGGTTTGATTTGATTGATTTGAAATGCAATAAAACCACAGTTTGAGGATGAACACAATAAATACTTAATTAAAGACTTAATCCTAAGACTTAATTCCAATATGGTTCCTCTCACAAGCAACAGTTACAAGTAGGGGTGTCAAAAAAAATAGATTAAAATTAGAATCGCGATTCCCGTTATGAATGATTCAAAATCGATTCATAATTTCCAAAAATCGATTTTTTTATTATTATTATTATTATTATTATTTTTTTAGATTTTATTTCTGGTTAATTACAGGAGTTTTCACTACATGGTGTTTATAATATGAAATGTAAGCTCACCCTAACCCTCACCCTTACAGTAAACATCATGTCTTCAGTCATTTTCAAGTTAATCACTTCAGTTGGCTGGAGTAGATTGTGATGAAATCCTATGTATTGAATCAAGAATCATTTTGAATAGAGAATAGTTTTGAATCTGTAAAAAAAAATATTTTGAATAAAAAAAAAATCGTTTTTGGAGAATCGAGAATCGTAGAATCGAAAAAAATTGATTTTGAATCGAATCGTGACCCCAAGAATCGGAATCGAATCGAATCGTGGGACACCCAAAGATTCACAGCCCTGGTTACAAGTTACTTAAAAATGCATTAAAATACAAAACAAATGACAAGCAAGCGGTATCTTTCGCTAGACAAATGTCCTTCGAGCCTTTATAACTACAGCTCTTAATTCAGTTTGTTTATTTATTATTATTAGGTACTTTGCATGCACTAGTAATTTCTCAATACATTCCAAATATTGATTCCCTAAAAATGAATAAATGTTAATTACTTTATCATTATTTTGGGCATGCCATTCTACGTTACATTTTAAAATGTAACTGTATTTTATTGTTTAAAAAAAGCCTGTATGAGCTCATAACGCATTGCGACCCATTGTGAGCTTGTCAATAATATGGTTTCACAAAAGAAATTACATTAATTTTGAGGTAATGAAAATTATTTAAGATTATAATTTTTTGGCTTTTGCCTTTTTTCTTTTTATTGATAGAGGGATATAGATGAAAGTAGGTTGACAGGAAATGGGGAGAGGGATGGGGGGTCCATGACAATGATTTAAGTGATACATTGTATTTGGCATTAGTAAATAAAAACACTAATGAACAGCAGTGTGTTGAGATTTAAACACAAACGTTTGTTAACCACTGCAGGAGGTGATTCAGTTTAAAGGGTAGTTTCACCACATTCTCTTTTATTTTGAACTCTTAAAGCATTCTGATGAATGAAGCCTCAGTCTGTGTTTGGTTTCATACTCTTTCAATTATTCATAGTATTCTACCACAAAAATAACCATTTTCAACCCAATGTCTTTTTGCTGTGGCCATTTAGTCGTTGTCGTGTCATCAGTCTTTACTTTGCTCTGCTTAAATTCTGCTTCCATGATTTTCTGTAGTGGATGAGGAAGCCATGAGTGTCCTTGAATGGGAGATGCAGATGATGATGATGCAGATGCAGATGCAGATGATGCAGATGCAGATGCAGATGATGCAGATGCAGATGCAGATGCAGATGCAGATGAAGGTAAAACACCTCCATTTCAACACGGTGTGTTAACCCATTTTGGGCGGGAACCCCTTTTGGTGTTAGCATTACAGTATGTTACGCTTTAGCTATTGAAAAATAGCAGATCTACAAGCTCGTGGCGCACCACCGAGTGGCGCGCTACGAGCTTGTAGGTCTGCTATTTTTTTAAACGACTGACATAGAAACATCGCTTTTTCAGAAAACTGTCAGGATGTAGAAGACATTTTTAGAATCTGATCTCAGGTCAAAATAACTCTTGGTGTGACAACCACACATTATCATTGCAATATAGTATACAACTATATAACAGGTTGTTTTCTATGGTTCAGATTACAACCAGGTTTTCTTTGGTTTGATTTGATTGATTTGAAATGCAATAAACCCACAGTTTGAGGATGAACACAATAAAGTCCTAAGACTTAATTCCAATATGGTTCCTCTCACAAGCAACAGTTACAAGTTACTTAAAAATGCATTAAAATACAAAACAAATGACAGTGAGCCTTTATAACTACAGCTCTTAATTCAGTTTGTTTATTTATTATTATTAGGTACTTTGCATGCACTAGCAGGGTTTCCTGCACAATGTTGTTGGCATGGCGCTGCGCCATGCTTGAAATAAATCGCGCCATGCCAAGCTTTTTTTTTCTTTTCTTTTTTGAGGGGGATAGTGAATCATAGTGTGTGTGATATGAAATGTCCAGTACCTCCCCAGTGCCACCCCAGTGTCTGCCCAGTTTCCGCCAAGTGCCTCCCCAGTATCTGCCCAGTGGCTCCCCAGTGTCCCCCTGAGTGCCTCCCCACTGCCTCCCCAATGTCTCCCCAGTGGCTGCAATTTCTCCCCAGTGCCTCCCCAGTGTCTCCCCAGTCTCCCCAGTGCCTCCCCAGTCTCCCCAGTGCCTCCCCAGTGTCTTCCCAATGCCTCCCCAGTGTCCCCCCAGTGCCTCCCCAGTGCCTCCCCAGTGTCTGCCCAGTGCCTCCCCAGTCTCCCCAGTGCCTCCCCAGTGTCTTCCCAATGCCTCCCCAGTGTCCCCCCAGTGCCTCCCCAGTGTCTCCCCAGTGTCTTCCCAGTGCCTCCCCAGTGCCTCCCCAGTGTCTTCCCAGTGCCTCCCCAGTGCCCCCCCAGTGCCTCCCCAGTGCCTGCCCAGTGTCCCCCCAGTGCCTCCCCATGTCTCCCCAGTGCCTCCCCAGTGTCTCCCCAGTGCCTCCCCAGTGTCCCCCCAGTACCTCCCCAGTGCCTCCCCAGTGCCTCCCCAGTGTCTTCCCAATGCCTCCCCAGTGTCCCCCCAGTGCCTCCCCATGTATCCCCAGTGCCTCCCCATGCCTCCCCAGTGCCTGCCCGGTGTCCCCCCAGTGCCTCCCCAGTGCCCCCCAGTGCCTCCCCATGTCTCCCCAGTGCCTGCCCAGTGTCCCCCCAGTGCCTCCCCATGTCTCCCCAGTGCCCCCCCAGTGTCCCCCCAGTGCCCCCCCTGTGCCTGCCCAGTGTCTCCCCAGTGCCCCTGCAGTGTCTCCCCAGTGTCCCCCCCAGTGTCTATAATACAAATTAATCTTAATTTATTAATCAAATTAATGCATTATGATTAATGAAGCCTCATTCTGTGTTTGGTTTCATACTCTTTCAATTATTCATAGTATTCTACCACAAAAATAACCATTTTCACCCAAAGTCTTTTTGCTGTGGCCATTTAGTCGTTGTCATGTCATCAGTTTTTACTTTGCTCTGCTTAAATTCTGCTTCCATGATTTTCTGTAGTGGAAGAGGAAGCTATGAGTGACCTTGCATGGGATGAAATGATGAAAGAGTATCACGTACAAACAGAGGTAAGATGAACCCATGGTGACAGATGTATTGTTGTTACACAATCCTATTTACACTATAACAGGGGTTCTCATCCTATTTACACTATAACAGGGGTTCTCATCCTATTTACACTATAACAGGGGTTCTCATCCTATTTACACTATAACAGGGGTTCTCATCCTATTTACACTATAACAGGGGTTCTCATCCTATTTACACTATAACAGGGGTTCTCATCCTATTTACACTATAACAGAGGTTCTCATCCTATTTACACTATAACAGGGGTTCTCATCCTATTTACACTATAACAGGGGTTCTCATCCTATTTACACTATAACAGGGGTTCTCATCCTATTTACACTATAACAGGGGTTCTCATCCTATTTACACTATAACAGGGGTTCTCATCCTATTTACACTATAACAGAGGTTCTCATCCTATTTACACTATAACAGGGGTTCTCATCCTATTTACACTATAACAGGGGTTCTCATCCTATTTACACTATAACAGGGGTTCTCATCCTATTTACACTATAACAGGGGTTCTCATCCTATTTACACTAAACAGGGGTTCTCATCCTATTTACACTATAACAGGGGTTCTCATCCTATTTACACTATAACAGGGGTTCTCATCCTATTTACACTAAACAGGGGTTCTCAAAAGATTTTGGCCCAGGTACACCTTGGTGGGGGTACCCCCTCATCCTCACAACACCGATAAGCACTTACAACCTTACATTCATATTTCCTTTGGAAATATTTGTATTAAAAATTAAAGTCTTTCAGACCCAATTCATAGTCCTAATCAGTAACCACTACTATAGGGATATTCAACTAAATTTATTTTATGTTGTATAATTATGTAATTTGCCATGTAATAGTGAATAGTATTCACTTGATCATTGTTTGCAAACTGTCATGTCGGTTTATTGTCATTTATTGTCATTGTTTATGTAAACTGTAAGTCCATATGGGCTGGGCTTCGGAAGCATGACACTTAAATGAAGTACTAGTACTAGTACATCAAATATATACAAGAATACACCAAAAACTATAACCATGGTAGCCTACTGGTTAAGGGGGATATGTTTGCTAGTCTGGGTTGAACGTTTATAACTCATTCTCTTCTTTGTGTTGTCAGTATGTGTACAAGAAGATCACCCCACAGCCACCCGCCGACCTGCTCACCGCCCGCCTGCTCACCGCCCGCCTGCTCACCGCCCGCCTGCTCGCCGCCCAGCGGCTCACCGCCCGCCTCACCTCCAATGGCTCCCCGATAACCATATACCTGACTTAAATAAATAAATGTAATTAGAAAAGAAATCTGAAAAACCTCATGTTTCTATATCAGTGGTTCTCAATATTTCATGTCAAGGACCCAAAAAATGATATGTAATATGCCGCCGACCCCCATCTGAAAATATGTTGTTCCAGGGACCCTCCAGAAGCAAAGATTTGAGTTAAAAACTGAAACTCTGAAAGAATATGTATTCAAAGATTTGAGGCATATTTTCACGATTTAATTTTTTTTTAGCAGACCTACAAGCTCGTAGCGCGCTATGAGCTTGTAGATCTGCTATTTTTCAATAGCTAAATTATAACATAATGTTTAAAACACCAAAAGGGGTTCCCGACCCAAAGTGGGTTAAACATATAGAATTGATTTTAAAGTACTCCTCACCACCTACAAGTCACTACACAACCTGGCTTCGCCCGACCTCTTCGCTCTCCTCCAGCCACACTCTAGTGTGCCGCTCCCTCAGGTCCAGCGACAGGTCCTTTTCTTTTAATATATTTGAAAGCAAACCTTGTTTAACTCAAATCTTTGCTTTTCTGGGGGTCGCTGGAACATATTTTGAGATGAGTTTAATACCAATGTCTTTAAAGCTTTCATGTGAATAACATCATTAGAAACACTACTGGAGAAAGAAAAACGTGCAATACTTATTTCTCCGACTGTATCTATCTACTGTTATCTACTGTTAACAATATTTTAGATTTGACCTGCTCCCACAGATGCGTGGAAGTTTGTGTCAGTGTGGGATTGTGTGTTTGAATGTTAGCTCCATGGGTGCTGACCATCACTTAATAAACTGATGCAATTTGTGAACATCTATAATGTCTATCTGTGTTGAACGGCCGAGGAAGAAATGTTGGCCTGCTGAGTGACGAACAGTATAGAGATGAAGGCTCGCTCTCTGAGGGCTCCAATGCGACACGTACGGTATATTGCACCAAAAAATACAATCTGTGACATTTGGAGCACAAGGATCTTCCTCAGACTGTTGAAGTACATCTCATCAACAGAACATCTTGTCTCTCTCTTTATCTGTTATGACTCTGGCATGTCATCTGATCACATAATATATGACCCATACATAGTATACAGTGTTTCCCAAACAACACATTTCAGGAATCAAACCCCTGTCAAACAAGTCTATGAAGCTATCTATGGAATCCATGAAAAATAATCAATATGTAGTGTGGGTCCCTGCTTCATCTGTCTCTCAGCTAAGGGGTCCCTGCTTCATCTGTCTCTCAGCTAAGGGGTCCCTGCTTCATCTGTCTCTCAGCTGAGGGGTCCCTGCTTCATCTGTCTCTCAGCTAAGGGGTCCCTGCTTCATCTGTCTCTCAGCTAAGGGGTCCCTGCTTCATCTGTCTCTCAGCTGAGGGGTCCCTGCTTCATCTGTCTCTCAGCTAAGGGGTCCCTGATTCATCTGTCTCTCAGCTAAGGGGTCCCTGCTTCATCTGTCTCTCAGCTAAGGGGTCCCTGATTCATCTGTCTCTCAGCTAAGGGGTCCCTGCTTCATCTCTCTCTCAGCTAAGGGGTCCCTGATTCATCTGTCTCTCAGCTAAGGGGTCCCTGCTTCATCTCTCTCTCAGCTAAGGGGTCCCTGATTCATCTGTCTCTCAGCTAAGGGGTCCCTGCTTCATCTGTCTCTCAGCTAAGGGGTCCCTGCTTCATCTGTCTCTCAGCTAAGGGGTCCCTGATTCATCTGTCTCTCAGCTAAGGGGTCCCTGCTTCATCTGTCTCTCAGCTAAGGGGTCCCTGCTTCATCTCTCTCTCAGCTAAGGGGTCCCTGATTCATCTGTCTCTCAGCTAAGGGGTCCCTGCTTCATCTGTCTCTCAGCTAAGGGGTCCCTGCTCCATCTCTCTCAGCTAAGGGGTCCCTGCTTCATCTCTCTCTCAGCTAAGGGGTCCATGGCCTGAAAAACATTCAAGACCCCTGGTATAAGGATATAAAAAACACGTGCGTGTTCCATCTGGCATACGTAAAGTACACACACGTGCACATGCACACGCACATGCACACACACACACACACACACACACACACACACACACACACACACACACACCTGGGTCTGGCATCTTCAAAGTCCACCAGTATCCCGCTGCAGCGTTGCACCTGTGCCATTAAACATGAACACACACATACGTACATGCACACGCACACACCTGTACATACATGCACACAGTAGACACAAAAGCACAATTCAAATCAGCTGGCCATTTAACTAGGGTGCTTTTTATTGTGATGAACTATACAGTGAAACCCAAAACATGTACTTTAACTGTACCAATGAAAACATTTAAATAACCTTTTCCACAGTCCCTTCAGAGCCTGTCAAGTGTCATAAACTCTACAGTATATCAGATTGACTCAGCAGGCTGTTGATGTCACCGTGTTCAGATCGGCAGAACTTCATCAAAATGTATCAAACAAAACAAAAAAAAAGTATACAGATGTCTTTATACGAGATGATACACTTCACTTACTACATCTGCTCACCAATATTCTACTATATGACCCAGACATCTTGAATAATATAGGATTCTACGCTCCTTTGGGTTGGTCCACTAGTTGCCGCTTGAACCACCTTCCGAATCACGCAGGCTCGAATATCTGGATTTAACCCATCCAATCCAGGAAGGCATCTGCGTCATTTTAGATTTGAGCTCAGTGGTTCTCAAAGTGGGGTCTGGGGACCGCCAGGGGTCCTTGGGGGTGGTTCCAGCGGGGTCGCCAGCAAAAGTAGTTTATATAGCATCACTATCTAACCATTATTTCACACAGATCTACATAGTGTTGCATGAAGTGACAGGCTACGAGTTTGTATATTATTGCCTCTTGTTTGACATGGCAGGATATGTTGTATTGCTGCCTCTCTTTTAGGGAGTGCACATTGACGTAAATTATGTTTATTTTGCTTGAGGGGGCTCCAGCAGTGGTGGGAAGTAAGTAAATGTACTCAAGTACTGTACTTTTTTTAACCTGAACCTGAAATATTGTACTTTCTACTGTACTACAATTATTTGTCAATACAAGTCCAATGTTACTTAATAGTAATCAGACATGGCAACACTGATGGAGATCACTGATGCGCAATCAGCCATCGGTCCTAAAGCCCCCCCCGTCTTTCTGTCTCTGTAGATGTGTTGCTCTATAGTCTAAATAAATAAAGGGGTGTGTATTGTAGTCTGCGATTGATTGTTTGAACGAAATAATGTAGCAAACCTTTTAACCTTATAAATGAGTGGTTACAAATCTCTCTCTCTCTCTCTCCCTCTCTCAGCTCATTGTTAGTGACATTTTGTACGTTCTAGGTCCCCCCCCCCCTTTCATAAAAGAAACCAGTATACAGTACAGGGCCTTTGACTCAACACCGTGCATGGCACATGTTGATTCTATCAGACGCACACCCATGTTTAAGCCCTGCATGCACAAGTTCTCATATTTGACGACATTCTGTTTTTCATTTTTCTCATAGTTAAAGCTGCTGTGATTATTAAAAACACAGTGATTGTGTTAAGAAGTTAACTTTCTATATTCTGATAGTGATGTTGTAGAAGTCTGGATCAACCAGCAATTGATAATGCGATTGGAGACAATATTGCAGGTGGTAGCCTACTAATTAATGTATGAGATATCATGGGGGGGAAGTACAATACGCTAAGGTACAGTAAGGTAGTTCTGCCAAAGCGCACAGGGATCAGACCATAGTTATACAGTAGATACACTAAGGTACAGTAAGGCAGTTCTGCCAGAGCGCACAGGGATCAGACCATAGTTATACAGTAGATACACTAAGGTAGTTCTGCCAGAGCGCACAGGGATCAGACCATAGTTATACAGTAGCTGATTGACTCAAGGACAAGCTGAATCACAACAAGATAGGATGTACCAAAACAATAGCTGTCAGGCCCATAGAGGAGACATCCTAGACCCTTAAAAGCTACCAATATCATAATGTATGATATGAGTAGCCTACTAAGTGATGTTAAAATATAAAAGGTAATATAAGAAACCTTAATAACAATAATAGAATCATTCTTCTGCGGTAATCATCGTGGCCATAGAGTGTTTGTTTTCGGTATCAAGGGTCTCCTCATCTTTTCCAGCTCTTTAAATGTGCAGTAACAACCGAGATTGGCCAGTGTCTAACCCTAACCCAAGAGGGATTAGGTTATTCTATTATTACATTATCATCACTGTCGGGTGGAAACCTTGTATGTCCAAAAGTAAATGGAAAAGAGAACCTATGTTCCAATGGATCCAATGCAGTCATTATTTAATTATGTTCATTGGTTAAATATGTAACCCACAGATGTAATCAATTCACTTATAAAAAAAAGAAAAATAGCAGACAAAAATAGCAGACATGTCGCATTGCGTCACATTTGGCTACTTTTGTGTGACACTATATTGTACAGTATATCACAGATTCATTGAAGGGATAGCTGCTTGATTTACTTTTACTCAAGTACATTTCTAGAAAGGCTAGAGGGTCGAGTACTCTGTACTCACCTCTGTAAATAACTGCCCCAACAGTGAAGTTATCCTCAGTGTACATTAAGCGTGCACATGCATACAGTACGTGCGTTTGGTTATTTTTGTGCATTAGATTAGACTATAAAGTGTGATGGGAACAATTGGGGTGAGGCGTTGTGTGAGCCAACCCCCCCCCCTGGGGTGCACAAAAATAAGAACAAAATGGACCCAAATTAGACAAAGCACAATGCAGCTCCTGTTGTTACAGTGAAACGAGCCCCCTCCGTCCCCAACGCGCATCTGCACAATCATTAACAGATGTGTAAAAAAGAGCCTCGCAGCTCGGCCAGCTATCACAAACAAACCAAAACTCTCCTCCGCTCCGTTGTATTATTACATTTTCTCTCTGTATCGTGGCTGCGTTTCTTCAGTTATATCTTTGCCTCACACGTGCATTTACCGCCGGTTATAGTTACTAACTTATACAGACACATGTATGCACATTATGTTACATTACAGGATTAAAATTCAAAAGCGTCAACAGTATAGCAGATCCATACGGTTGTTGTTTCGAGCTTGTTGGCGTTCATTCACGGAAAACAGCAAAAGTCAAAATGTCACCTGTCAACCATCAAGTATAGGTGGCTGTGTGAACATGGAAGAACGGGTCTTTTAGACCTGCCTATGCTTTAATATCTACTGTTGAGAACACATGCCTCGCCGGCTATGGGGTCACATCACTACCTGATGTCATATTGACCTAGAAGATGATGATCAGGGATCTCCATACAAGGGCATGAAAGGGACACAGACAGACAGACAGACAAACAGACAGACAGACAGACAGACTTCCCACTCGGACAGCTGTTCTCTCGGGTCCACGCCAATGTTGAAGTAATTGGGTCACAGGGGACCACAAGAGATGGTTTATATTCAACATTTCAATCCACTAAAGTTGTATGTTTTTGAACAGGGGGAACATTGTTGATTGCTCATTGTCTCCACCAGGCCGAAGACATGGGGAGACATGATTTGAATATATGATTTAGTATGATTTGCACTCCGTCCGTGTGTGTGATTGTGTCCGTCTTTCTGTGTACAGCTAATCTCCGGCACCGTTAACCCGGTCGACGCAACATTTTGCACACACACTCCCTGGATGCCAACAATGAACCTCTGCCCCAAATGTTCCAGAACGGCCTGTTATAGCGCCACAAGGAGGCCGACTTTTGAAAAACACATTTTTGGATATTACTCGCTCCAAAAGATTAGCTCCAAAAACCCTGTAAATCGTTACACAGTATATCTATAGTCATGTGCTCAAGAAGGATCTGTCCGATATTTCATATTCCATCCTAATTGGCTAACATTGGCTTTCAAAGTTTGCAAGATTGGCCTGTTTTGAACAAAAAGCCTCAAATCATGAACGCAGCGTGCAATTTATGTGAAATCTTTCACAGACTTTCCTACTAGGCTGAGGAATATATCCCACCCTTTTCACATTGGCCTGTTATAGCGCCACCAGGAGGCCACAACCTGCCCTGCCCTGGTGAAGACCTGTGCCCGGGGGGAACTTTATCTAGTTCCTTCTAAATTCCTCATTCCTTCCCACTCAATCCATTGAATAATAGAAAACTCTGCTCTGACTAATTATCACCTCGTAATTAGCGGACCGCCCGGCTTCACGAGCCAACCAAAAGAATTTAAAGGGTGTGCCAGGGGACGAACGCTCGCCAAGCAGTAAAAAAAAAAAAAGAAAGAGGGAGAGAAAGGATGGTGGATGGCGTCCATTGTGACATACGATACGAGGCATTAGGGTATTTACAGTAAAAAGCGGATAAAAGGCTGAGTTTAAAAGCAGCAGGTCTGCTTGGCGTCCGAGGGGAAACAATGAAAGGCAAAGAAAGAGAGACAACATCCGTTGAAAGGTTTTGAATGGTGTGTTGGTGCGTGCAGACAGTAAGGCTGGAGCAGAGAGAGGCAGAGGCAATGGAAAGACGCGACAGCTAGGCCAGACCACGGAAGAGACGACATCCTCGTGTAGCGTTAGAACAATAAGTAATCTGTTGGCTAGCACCTGATAATAAATCGTACCATGAAAAGGAATATGTGAATCACGCAGAGCCTCCCTGTTCCTCGACAGCTCAGTGGTGATTCAGTGGTGGAAAGTAACTAAGGATGTTTATATTGTTGCTGTCGGACAGAAACCCCTCCATATTTCTTCTTTTTGTAAATCAATGCCCCATAGGCCTGGGAACTACCCATAGATCCGAAGTCCCGTTAGTCCGAACATGCACTGCTCCCGTGCTTGCGGTTAGGTTTAGGTTTGCTCCCGTGCTTGCGGTTAGGTTTAGGTTAGGGTTAGAGATAGGGATAGTAATTTCGGAACAATGAACCTTCTGACTAATGACACGGCACCATAGGCCTAGCCTACTTGAGCATACTACAGCGGCACACAAAAGTATCCAAAATAGCAGATCTACAAGCTCGAAGCCAACTGCGATTGTTGCTATTAAAAAATAAAAAATAAACATCCGACAGAGAGGATATTACATTATGAAGGTGCATTTACTTTACTTGAGTATTTAAATTTTGTTATACTTGAAAAAATAAAGGGAGGCTCCGCAGACTTATAATTAAAATAAATTATTGTGCACAGATTTGAGTGTGGAGCCTCCCTTTATTTTTTCATTTCTATACTTTTGTGACTTATTTGACAACTTTTGTTACTGTTAAGTTTGCAGATTTAGCTCATTAAGAGAAGACATGCACTTAATGACATATTTTATACTTTGGCAATTTGGGAAAATGCTGTAAATGCAGTTATTCTATTTAGAAAATTTGAGTCTTAAAAAAACCACATTAAACACCATGAAGACATGGAGTTTTTGTTTTGTTTTTGTCACATTCCTAAGCCAATATTGTGATAAGCGGCTGTGCAGAGGCTGGTTTCCGGTAGGAGACACAAAGGAGACTCTTTGTGAACCACTGCTGGTCATCAAATTATTGGCTTAGGAATGTGAAAAAACAAGACAATATCAATGAATTCAAGTCTCCATGGGGTGAGTAATGCTTTATTATTTTATTTTATTTAATTCTATTTATCTATTCATGTTTTGTTTTTTTACTGTATCGGTATTCGGTATCGGAAAAGTATCGGTATCGGCCCTTATTTGTCATCTCGGGTCATATTGGTATCGGCGAATATGCCAGTCTAACCACCGATCTGACACAGGGGTAAGGGGTTGACACTATGGCAGGTAAATATAATGTTGGGGCATGTGGAGTTTGCTTTGAAGTTGCCCAAACTGCAAGTGCACATTTGAGTGAGGAGTCTGCTATAAACACAACACGAGATATATAGTAATAGCTATAAACACAACAAGAGATATATAGGTAGATAGCTACAGTATACACACAACACGAGCTATCTGTCTCTAAACAAACACCTCCGCTCTGATCCGTCCATACAGTTGGCTTTGTCTCTCCTTCTCTCTCCCTCTCTCCACACACAGTATAACACAGCACACACATACTCACAGCTAAAACTAAGACCCTGAGGCATCTAGTCCAAACTATACCAGGCTTGTGTATGTCCAGTGTTGGATTATGTAGTGTGGGGATTTAAACAATACCCTAAAAGTGAGGCCGTGCATAATAAGAGCAATGCGATATACTTCCTGGGGGTACACACATTCACGCCAACCCTGGCTGTCCTGGGGGATACGGGGTCGGAAACCCAACGAGGCACGTAACGTTGGAGTGTGCACATGGTACGTCTGTATCCTGGGGGATACGGGGTGGGAACCCAACGAGGCACGTAACGTTGGAGTGTGCACATGGTACGTCTGTATCCTGGGGGATACGGGGTGGGAACCCAGTGAGGTACGTAACGTTGGAGTGTGCACATGGTACGTCTGTATCCTGGGGGATACGGGGTGGGAACCCAGTGAGGTACGTAACGTTGGAGTGTGCACATGGTACGTCTATCCTGGGGGATACGGGGTGGGAACCCAGTGAGGTACGTAACGTTGGAGTGTGCACATGGTACGTCTGTATCCTGGGGGATACGGGGTGGGAACCCAGTGAGGTACGTAACGTTGGAGTGTGCACATGGTACGTCTGTATCCTGGGGGATACGGGGTGGGAACCCAACGAGGTACGTAACGTTGGAGTGTGCACATGGTACGTCTGTGGAACAGAACACTGGGGTTGAACTCTAATAGAATTGTAAGAAAGATCCTTGAGTGGGATATTTTGATCAAGGGCGCATGGGCTACGGACATGATATGATATTTGTCACGGGGCAACCCGTGCCCTATAGACACTAGAAGACTCCACAATGTGAAACTGAACATTACAAACGCACACTGCACAACTGCTCCCATTAATTGACTGTCATCAAGCTCCTTGGAGGTGTGGCTATGTGTAGCATCATATACTGTACTACTTATCGGTGTTGCCTAATGCTATCATAATTGTTTTGTGTTTGATGTGATGCCTTGGAAAACATTCAGACTCTAAATGTGTAATTGAATAGTTGGTCTAACTCATGGGTCATGGTTTACCTTGGTTGAGTAGATTGGTCCAATTACTAATCATTGTGGGTGGGGTCTCACCTAGTATATAAGGGAGGCTTGTGGAAATGTTTGGGAGATTGCTCAGTTGGCTTGAGACAGCAAAGAGACAACACCAAGGGAGAGCTGCCAGGGTCTTCAGGAAAGGCATAGCCTGTTTTCAGTGTCTTTAGTTCTTGGTTTGTTGTTTTTGTTAGTTATCAAGTGTTTATTTCTTACTTTTGGTTTTTGAAAGTGTATTGTGGCCAGTATCATTCGTGCAGTATTTTGTTTTGCCTCAGACCCAGGCTGTGACAATCCGTCAGATGGGCTGTTCATCAGTTTTGGAGGTAAATAAAACAAAAGATGTACATTCTTGGACTGCGTCTATTCTTGGAGCCTTGGCCGTTCGGGCAACTTTACAATATTCTTCTGAGAGCAGGTTATGAAGACCATTATCATAACCAAGAACAGGTAGAGGTTAAGGTAATAAAATAAATAATTTGGTGGTGCAACCACTCCCTTACGGAGCTGTGTGTGTGTGTGTGTGTGTGTGTGTGGGTCGGTAGCTGGCTGGCTGGGTGGGTGTCTGCCTGGGTATGAGCACGAAAACAGCATGGTTTTTCACCACCTGTGCACAACCTAACGCACACACACTCGAGACGGTTTCTGAACTGCCCACAGCCCTCCTATGAGACACAGACAGAGTAGAAAAAAAATTGCGCCTGCATGTTTTCATGATTATTAGTGAGGACCTATTATATGAAGATAGGTTGGAAAGTGGTAAAGTGGTCCTTTAATACATATCTAGAACTCAGCAATCCATTGGATAGCCCCCGATATTCAATCACACCACAAAAGGAAACAGTGAATCACACTGACCTGTCCCATCCCTCTTCCTGAAAAACACACTCCTCGGCTGTGGTATAGTATAGTATTAGCCTACTGTAGGAGTCGGGAGGGCAGCCGGCTTTAATTAAAACGGAGTGTGCTTTACAGAGTTAAGTGATAATATCTATTAGGGCTTAGAGGATTAGTCTGGGTTACAGAGAGAGACAGGACACTGGAATGCAGTAGTAGAAGAGAATCACAGTGTGTTTACTGAGGAGGCGAGCGGTGGTGAAAATCCGGCAGGCTGTAAGCGGGTCAGCTCTCTGGAGGCTCGGTGAACCTACTGTCCCCCTACTGTACCCCCCCTGCCCCCCCCCCCCCACCCTCACTGTTCTGGGCAGAATACACTGTGACCCATGCTGGGCCAAGCCGGGGGTGGAGGCCTGCCATCCACTACCTCATAATAACCTCACAACACAAGAGATGGGAACTGGCACAGTGTGTGTGTGTGTGTGTGTGTGTGTGTGTGTGTGTGTTATACCTGCGTTACCGGTGTGGTCCACAAACTAAGTAGATCTACAAGCTCACAAAGGCGTCGCAGAGCGACAAGTTCTGACCTTGTGGAATGTGACCTACTTATAAATCCTTAAATTTTCATGTGCATATTTTCAATTCTGATGAATTGAAAATGGTGGACGCTATGGTAAACCAGTGTAATGCTTTATGGCGTTGTCCACTGTTTTTGTATGTTGTGCTTGAAATGTATACCTATTCTGCATACTGTTAATACATTCTTCAATCAATCATGTCCTCAAAAGTCTAGAAATACTGTGTGTGTGTGTGTGTGTGTGTGTGTGTGTGTGTGTGTGTGTGTGCAAGGTTGGCAGTGCACCCACAGAAGAAATACAAGGAAAGCTATATACTCTTAACATCTACAGCAGCTGCTGCTGCTGAACACATGTAACCACAGGATTGAGTGTGTGTGCATGTCTGCGTGCATGTGTGTGTGTGCTGTGTACAGTGTGTGTGTGTGTGTGCGTGCGTGCGTGCGTGCGTGCATGCGTGCGTGCGTGCGTGTGTGCATAAAAAAGGGGTAGGCCCTGGCAGACCTCAACGTCTCTGTCGGGTGGAAACCTCATGTTTCCAAATCTGTTCTTTTCAAGGATTCAAAATTTAAAAATATATCAAAAGTAGCAGATCTACAATCTCAAAACACGTCTTGAAGCGGCATTTGGAGCTTGTAGATCTGCAACTTTTGATGCTTTTGTGTGACGCTGTAGTATGAACAAGTATGAGATGAGATGAGATGAGATATACTTCATTAATCCCAGAGGGGAAATTGAAGTGTTAAAACAGCATAATGTGACATAAAAAGCTAAAACTACTGGGCAGACAGAAGAACACAAAACAGACACAAATGGACATAACCACACAAGACCAGGACCACCAAGGACCATAATTATGCCATATGGCTAAATGCACGGCCAAGTAGGCCGTTCATTTAGCCCGACAGCAACGATTAGTGGGTGCATTAATGGGTAAATGGCTCCCAGAGCACGCAGTAAATAAAGTGAAGATGAGGTTGGTGGGATGGATGGGCCGGGGGGTTCACAGACAAGATAATGGAAGGGTGCACGGAGCCAGGACGGTCCTGGACTGGAGGAAACACATAAACAACACGCACGGAAGGCTGCGTTTCCATCACACCTCCTGAGTGAACTCTGAGTCGCCGCTGCTGGCTGGCCTCGCGCCGCGCGCTTTCCCATGTTCGATGAGTCGCTCAGTTCAACTCCTGCACGAGGCTGAGTGAGTGAGTGAGTGAGTGAGTGAGTGAGTGAGTGAGTGAGTGAGTGAGTGAGTGAGTGAGTGAGTGAATGAGTGAGTGAGACAGAGAGAGACAGACAGACAGAGAGAGAGAGAGATGAGAGAGAGAGAGAGAGAGAGAGAGAGAGAGAGAGAGAGAGAGAGAGAGAGAGAGAGAGAGACGTTTCATTGGTTGAGTTGAATGAAAATTAAAGCTTTTTTCCAATTGCATCTCACACATCACAGCACAGTGGGTTTTGAAAATACCCAATCTACGAGCTAACAATGGATCACAGAGGACGGGCTATTTTTGGAGTTCATTACAAAGCACCATAGTAGCTACACTTTTGTTTGTTCGGCCAGTGTTTATCATTAGCACTTAAGGGTCAACATTCAGACCCAGTCCGTTAAAGCTTTCTTTCGGGGGCATCAGGCCAGTGTTGTTTTTGGCAGGCATCTTAGTCATTTGGACAAAATGCTTAATTAGTCTTAGTCAGTCTTTTCTATCCTTGATAGTTTTTGTCTAGTTTTAGTCGACGGAAACGTAAAAGGATTTAGTCCAGTTTTTGTCAAAAATGTTTAGGCCTAAGGCCGATTCTAAAAACGCCTCTAAATCCTGACCTAAGGTTTCTGAAAAACTTCAAATATTTATATAGCAGCATCAAAAAAATTACATTTTTGAATAATGTACATACTGTACAGAACCCAAATATGGGTTCCCGGCCTGAGGGGGTAAGATACCAATATGGGTTCCCGCCCAGAATGGGTTAAATAAAATGTCTATAGCGTACAGGTATTAATACATTGGCATTGGAATCAAGGTTGACAGGTTGTACAACTTGTACAACTTGGAACAGTTAAAAATAAAATGGAAACAAAGGAAGCGCCAGCACACAATAAATGCTGTTGTTATTATGAATAAAACATTTAGGGATTTCATGTTTGTGTGACTTCTTGACTGGGAAAGACCTGTTGCTGTTACGTTCGGTTCTCTTCCCTAATGTGTCTCTGGATAAACAGCAGCAACACACGTGTCTGCTGTAACATTAGCAGCATATGTTTAGCGGTCGTCTATTTGTGTTCATGTTAAATCGCCACGTTGCGATACTGTATGTTATGCTCATCCCCTCAACCAAATATATGCGACGACCACCAAGCCCCGGCGTTGAGGCTGTTGGCGCCGCCATCATGGTCAACTGACTCTGTGTGTGGAAGTTAGTGGAAGTGAAGAAATGGGACGGTGTGTGTGTGCATGCATGCATGTAAGGTGATGGGCGTGACCAACAAGGAAAGGAGAGGAGGATAGCAGTGAGAGCATTTGTGACATTATTGGCAGAACATTTTCATGCATTTAAAACTTTAGTAGTCAATCCACTAACATTTTCGTCTAGCCTCGTCTCGTCAACAGCTGATTTAGCTCGTCAGCGTCAGTCTTGTCCCGAATTATTTTAGTCCTGGAAAAAGGGGCGTTGACGTCGTCATTTACATTATCGCCATGCCTGACGAAAACAACACTGCATCGGGCCAACAAAAGCAGGTCTAGGCAGTCTACGAGCTAACAATGGATCACAGAGGACGGGCTATTTTTGGAGTTCATTAAAAAAGCACCATAGTAGCTACACTTTTGTTTGTTCGGCCAGTGTTTATCATTAGCACTTAAGGGTCAACATTCAGACCCAGTCCGTTAAAGCTTTCTTTCGGGGGCATCGGGCCAGTGTTGTTTTTGGCAGGCATCTTAGTCATTTGGACAAAATGCTTAATTAGTCTTAGTCAGTCTTAGTCATTTCTATCCTTGATAGTTTTAGTCTAGTTTTAGTCGACGGAAATGTAAAAGGTTTTAGTCCAGTTTTAGTCAAAAATGTTTAGGCCTAAGGCCGATTCTAAAAATCGACATGTAAATATGAAATAAATGCTTAAACATGTATAGCTAGGTGTAACCTTTCAAGTCTGTTTTATCAACTCTCTGTTTTCTGCAAGACATTACTCTATAAGCCATATCTCCAAAACTGATGGGTCAAACTGAACATCCAATATGTAAATTTGAAGCTATGATTCCCCGCTTTCATTTGACATGAAAAAACGAGCATCAACGAGGATGAAAACACAAGAAAGCTGTTCGGCTTATTTCCATTGCTGTCCAAGACATCACAACAAAAACAGATATTAATACTGACTACATGTATTTAACTTGACGTACCATTTGGCTGCAGACCCCCAGTTGAAAAGGTTTTGTTCCAGCCCCCCCCCCCCCCCCCCCCCCCAGAAGATTTACAGTATGTGAGAAAGAATAAATAATTGATTCAAGAGTTTACAAACATTTTTGATATTGTTCAAAACATTTACAAACATTTTTGATATTGTTCAAAACATTTAAAACAGCAGATGTGAAAGCTCCCAGTGTAGATCTGCTATTGTTGAATTGCCAATGTATAAAGTATGGTTAAAATGATTGTGATGCTATATTAACCCATTTTGGGCGGGAAACATTATGTTATAATTTAGCTATTGAAAAATAGCAGATCTAGAGCTTGTAGGTCTGCTATTTTTTTTTTAATCGTCAAAATGTGGCACAAATCTTTAACAAAAATATTTGCTTTTGGGGGGTCCCTGGAACTACATCTTTTTAGATGGGGGTCCGTGGCCCAATAGAGATAATTCTGGGGGTCCTTGACATGAAAAAGGTTGAGTACCACTGACATAGAAAGATGGGATTTTCAGAAAAAAAATTGGATTTAGAAGAAAGATTTTTTTTTTAATCGACCTCAGTCCAAAATGGGTTAACAGCTGGTGACCACCCGGGATAGTTCGGGATCGTTATTGGAACAGTATGAAAACCGAAGCTGATAAATGGGTTCTTTTTCCTGATTGGACGACATTGCTGAGACACCTGAATTTTTTTACCTAACGTCGAAATTAAAAAAATGTCTTCTAAATCATGACAATTTTCTGAAAAACCTCATGTCATCAGTGGTGCTCAATATTTCATGTCAAGGACCCCTAGAATTATATGTATTTGGCCGCCGACCCCCATCTGAAAATATGTGGTTCCAGCTGGGACCCCGACAGATTTGAGTTAAAAAATAGCAGACCTACAAGCTCGTAGCGCGCCACTTGGTGGCGAGCTATGAGCTTGTAGATCTCCTATTTTTCAATAGCTAAATTATAACAATGTTTAAAACACCAAAAGGGGTTGCCGCTTGGGTTAATAAAGACCTGGAGAGACGGGGAGACTTTAACCTTTTTACCAAAATGTATCAGTTGCAGCATTTTTTTAGGCCTATACTTTAATTATGCTGCTTCATCCTTCCACTTTTAATCTGGAAATATTGATACTTTTTCTACTGAACAAACAGAATGCAACACATTGTTAAAATGCAATACTTTAATGCTATACGGTTTCCAACCTTTATTGGCTTTTGGCGTCTCACGAAAAGCAAACCATTTCAGCTCCAAAAGCTCCTCACATTTCCAATATGTGTTCCAATGATCCAATTTCACAAAAGAATCAAAGTTTAGAGAAAAAGCCCCAAAAAACTTAAACCAGATTTGTGTACCAGAATTTAGTTTCTCCTTTGTTCCTCTCACATGAATCATCTCCCGTTTAATTAACTCTTTGGGAGTCCCGAACCCCTAGGTTGAGGACCACTGGATTAAATAATGACGTCATATATAATAATATATCAGTCAGAGAGACCAAACCAGTAATCATTCTTTAATCATAGTTGCTGCCGGTTCCAACAAACCAACCACTTAAACCCCATTGACCAGAGTCCCCCCCCCCCCACGGGTCTATGCTAGCCCCCCTAATTTTCACCCACTATACACACAATATCTTCTGTGCGGCACATGGTGAGATTGTAGGGCAGTTATTGTTGATACAGCGTCGTACCTCACAGGGGTCAGTCCGCGGCAAAGACTTGGTCATGTCCGTGGCAATTTCTGTATTATTTTTTTACACACTATTAAAATGTTCTTATTTTGATCATAACACCCAACAACAACTGAACATTTGTTCAAAGATTGTTGGACAACAACTTCAGAAACTTTATACATCCATGTATGATAACAGCATCCTAAGGTTAGCAAGGAATATCACCTCTAATACTAAGCATGTGTTGTATGGAGAATATAGGTTGCTACCTTCAGAGATATGGTGTACCAGCATACAATAAGGTCAGACTAAAGAGGTCCTTTGTCCACCAGTCGACCTTGAGGCTTAATCAGGAGATGTAGTAGCCACAGGATAATCTAAGCGGTGGATATTGCTCTTGTCTTCATGTCTTTATGTATGTAAATTGTCTTGTTCTTTGTGTTATGTCAAATGTGTGTATATGTGTTCTGCATACTTGGCTGCTGTGTCGCAAGACAAATTTCAGTGTGAACTGACAATAAAGTATATCATATCATATCATATAAATTACTGGCATGACCAGTGTGTGGAACTCCAATCTCCCCCGACAAATCAAACTCAGCTTCTTCTGCGCAACAGTGGAGTCTGTTCTCCTGGACCGTGAAGCCAACCCTGCAGAAGTCCCTTGACGGGTGCTACACCAGAATGCTGCACGCAGTACTTAACATCAGCATCATACTCTGTATGAGGGATTACCAAGGGTGAGCCAGAAAATAGCAGCCAGGAGAATGAGACTATAGCGGGACACTGCCAAAGGCATCAAGAACTGCCAGCCAGCAAACTGGTGCTCTGGGAACCAACACACGGGCATCGATCACGAGGACGTCCACACGCTAACATACACGTGGATGTACTCAAGACTCAAGAGCGATGCAGGAATGCAAAGTACCAAGGAACTGGCCAGATGTATGGAGAACCGGGATGACTCGTCTGGGCTCATCTGAGGACGACCTAGGGAGAAGTCTCCAGGTTTTCTTCAGAATATGTATGACACTTATTTACGACGACACTATGGACTATATTAGGAGTCCAACTATTACTAGTGGTTCTCAAATGTTTTAATAGCAAGGACCCCCTTAACTCTGAGAGTGGTCAAATAGAACCAAATGGACCCTTACAGGTATACATTTGGTTCCATTTGAAAACTCCAGAGTTACAGACCTGTTGTCGTCGGTATAGCTCCCGTCTCCCGTCCGTGGCCCTGGACCTCAAACCGGCCCTGGGAGCCTTGACCTTAGAGTATATATCTTAGAGTACTCTAAGGCCTTGACGGGAAGGTGAACCTGAGGACTCCTTTCAGCTTAGCGGTTTAGCTTTACCCCTCTGGCCTATCCCTCGGTCTCAAATTATTTATCTTCAAAGAAGAAGATAAATAATTGCGATTATAATGATTTAATTGTGTCTTTTGGCATTGAACCTAGGAACCTGAATTCAAAATGTCATTCCTGTTTGCATGTAAGGCTTTGTGTGACAAATAACTTAAAAATACAAACCTATTACTGAAATATACAATGAAATTACATCATCATATTGATGACAATGACAATGGCCAGTACCAATAATCATGTTCTGGCCAACATAGACGGACAAGGACAAGGAAAAAAAAGGAAAAAATAAAAACATATTTATGTTAATTTCCTCCAGCTGTTTTTATTGCTGATGAATGGAAAATGCAAAAGATAATTGTGATAAGTTGAAATAAGTGCGATCAGATGATTCTGTGACAGAGACTGTGACAAGTTTATTGTCAACGCTCTTTGATGTTGTTGCTCAACAACTGCACTAGCCCATTTTGGGCCGGAACCCCTTTTGCATTATGTTACTTTCAATAGCTTCAGCTATTGAAAAGTAGCAGATCTACAAGCTCATAGCGCGCCACCGAGTGGCGCGCTATGAGCTTGTAGGTCAGCTATTTTTTTAAATCGAAGAACGACTGACATAGAAACATAGCTTTTTCAGAAAACTGTCAGGATGTAGAAGACATTTTTAGAATAGCATCTCAGGTCAAAATGGGCTAGAGGCAAGCCTTCTACAGGACCTCCTGCTGCCCCGCTAAGGAGAGCGAGCAATTCAAAGTGTCTCAAAACAAAACTGTGCTGATGGGAAATGTTTATGGATATTATCAACTGATCCGTTCCAGACATCATTTGGAATGAGTATCAAAAAACTAGAATTAACGATGATAAAATAGATTTAATGAGGAAAATGACTTTAATAGGGGACTTTATGTTTTTCTGACTTCACATGCAACTCTAATAATCAAATTTTATGGCCAAAAGTTCCCTACGTTTGTGTATTGTTTTTGTTTGCGCAATGTGCAAAAAAGGGGCTTCAAATTTGCTTTGCAAATTTGCACAGATAAAGTCAAGAGGTATGGACACATATGGACACAGATATGGACACAGATAAAGTCAAGAGGTATGGACACATATGGACACAGATATGGACACAGATATGGACACAGATAAAGTCAAGAGGTGGACACAGATATGGACACAAAAGGACAGCAGTACTCTGACAATAGGTTAAGGTACGACAGTTTGCGCTACTGGGCGCGGCAGCATTTCTTCCCAGTCTAGTACTTATATAAGTATATATATATATATATATATATATATATATATATATACACACAGTATATAAATATCTTTTACTTAAATCGAGCTGAAACCTTGACGAATTTTGGACGTCAAGGATACTCCGCGGGCTAAAATTAAACGACTCACAGCCTGACCACACAAAGTCCGAGAAGATCCACGTCGGAGCCACGCCGTTCGCATGTGGTCCCCGAGATCCACATCATTCAAATGTGTTTGTGTGTACATTCTGAAGAAACAGGCTGGGCTTCTGACTCGAAACAGACTCCTAGTGTCTGCCATGATCTACGACCACGCTGGAACCCTTAAGCAGAACACACACCAACAGCCGGTAAATTGCATGTCTGTTGTCATTTCACATTTCACAGCCGTGTCATCGCGTACCTCTCACTGTCGACATTCATATTAGAGCTAGGGTATTATTGCTTCACTTGTGCACCGTGTGTGAAACAGCACCGCGTGGTGTAATCTTTACGTCGCCGCGACTCCGCCGTACGGCAAAGCGTAAATCCGGGCCTTGTGTTGTGTGTGCTGCCGCCTATTACCACAACATGTTTGGGAGCTACAAACAATCAATGTCAATATAATACAAAAAAAGAGTTTACATCTGTTCGTATGCTGCATCATGCTTCCCGAATTAAGAGCTGGCATTGTTTGCATCGCGGATGAAAGCCTGTTCTGTTTCTGTTGCTCGGGAGTTCTCAGATCCCCCCCAAAAAAGGCCATGCTGTGATCATGTTGCATGCATCATGTCCATGGAGAGGATACATACATGCATACATGCTAAGGTTGGGCGATATGCCAATTTTTTTCAACCGCCCATCGTCTGACAAATATTCGCCGATTAACGATGTATTCGTGTCAAAAAAGTAAAGTGAGAACAGCTCACTGCAGGTCGCAAAAAAGCCAGATCTACAAGCTCTCAAGGCGCCGCGTCCTGCCTGTTTTTGCAGCTCCGTTCGCTAGGCGTT
This sequence comes from Protomyctophum parallelum, assembly GCF_964188405.1. Taxonomy (NCBI): domain Eukaryota; kingdom Metazoa; phylum Chordata; class Actinopteri; order Myctophiformes; family Myctophidae; genus Protomyctophum; species Protomyctophum parallelum. Next base: position 45,692,676 of record NC_139705.1, on the reverse strand, counting down.
GAGAGCTTGTAGATCAGTCTGTTTCTGCAGACTGCAGCGCAGCTGCGCAGCCAGGGTAACTTGCTCCCTTGCTACCCCGCAACGGCGGTCCGTCGGAGGCTCGGAGCGGAGCAGCGGAGCAGCGGAGCAGCGGAGCCCACAAGCTGCTGCGGCCTGGCTGCTGCTGATCTACAAGCTCTCAAGGCATCGCGTCCTGCCTGTTTTTGCAGTGCCGTTCGCTACGCGTTGAGAGCTTGTAGATCTGTCTATTTTTGCAGCGTTGTCAATAAAAATAACTTAGATTACAGGCGGATATGAAGTTCAATCAGTGGGTTGCAGCACCAGTAGGGGCTACACGCTAAGCTAACGCTAAGCAAACTTATGATCCCCGAGCCTATACACTTACACTAGTAGACAGTTTTTTTTATTTCCCCCCCCCCCCGGGATTGTGATGAGACACGAGACAGCAGTGTGCATTCTCTTGTGACTGTATATTATTAAACTGCATGGGTCTGGACTCCGGAGCTTAAACAACATGTAGGCTACATCCTCCCAGCTCCCAGCCTTTACTCTGGCTGGCGGCTGCCGTAAGTGCCGTGCCCCGGTGCCCGATGCTGCTGAGTGCGGGGACTGTGGGAGCATACATTATAACGGAGGAGGTGATTTCCACCCGGCCAATGTTACTACTTTGCTGGGCCAAATTGAT